>NW_008346683.1:4726370-4730076 GCF_000622305.1 Nannospalax galili
TCTTGAAGAAAGTCAGCTGAAGAAGAGAATTTATGAAAATAAATCTACAAATGAATAATCAGCAATAGCTTCATGGAGGGCAAGAGAGGAATTTATAAGATTCCTAAAGACATACAATCCAGGTAGCAAAATAATTTATGAAGATCAATACTAGATGAAAGTGTTAATTATCATAGAGATTAGTATAAAAGGGCATAAAAATCATATGATCTGATTATTTTTACAGTGTACACAAAAAGACTGTATTCCAAAGTTTTAAATCAGACTGCAGATAAGAAGCCAAGCGTGGTGGTTTGTCTGCAATCCCAGCACTCCAGACAAGCAGGAGGCCTGCCATGAGTCCAAGCCCAGATTGGCTATAGTAGGCTCCAGGCCAGCCAAAGCTAGAGTCAGACCCCACCTCAGGAAACAAACAACACTGTTACCCTTTAATGATAAGCAAAATTATTAAATTCTGCATAAACCATCAGTCCTAGAGTTGTTGACTGTATATTAGTTTAACATATATTTGAGCCCTACTATGTACCAGGCCTCCTGTTATGTTACATACGTACGGGTACTACCCTAAACTACAATCTACAATTAAATGGAAATATGTTTTCTTAGGACTTACCTTAATCATTCATTAAGAAACAAAATATAGGGCCAGGTGTGGTGATGCATGCCTTTAATCCCAGCACTCAGGAGGCAGAGTGAGTTTGAGTCTATGAGTTTGAGAGCACACTGAGGCCAGGCCATCCTGAGCTACATAATGAGACCCGACTCAAAAAACCAAAACAAAACAAAAATTCATCTGCTTTCAAGGGGCTCATAATGCACACATTTCTAGTTTTTTTTTTGTTGTTGTTGTTGTTTTTTTTTTTAAAGGCTTTTCTAAAGAAGGCAGTGACAGCAGCTTTTAGATTAGAAAAAATTATTTTTTAATATTTCATTATTTTTATGTGTATATGTGTATTGCCTGCATGTAGGTAGGTACACCTGTGTCATGCAATGCCTGTGGAGGACAGAAGAGGCTGTTGGATCCCCTGGGACTGGAGTTATGGACAGTTGTTAGCTGCCATGTGGATGCTGGGATTCAAACCCAGGTCTTCTACAAGAAAAACCAGTGTTCTTAACCGCTGAGCCATCTCTCCAGCCCTAGAAAAAAATTATTTTATGGACATAAATCTGTCCAATCTTTTGGTTCTGACATGAGCAAACCATTATAATACCAACTAAAACTTCTTATAAGTTTTAAAGAACTTATAAAAGACTTCTTTACTTCACTCTGTATAACATGACAGCAAATTCATCAGCAGTTACTTTGGGGGGGGATAATTCTTATTTAGTAAAAAATATTATCAGAGATACAGCAGCTGGCAAATATGTTGAGCAAATAGCAATAACACTATTCCCTAGAGAGCAATTTATTCCAATAATAGAAATAAGTAACCAAACATCTGTTGGATACCTCCCTGTGTTTTTTGTTTGTTTTTCTTGTTGTTTTGTTTTGTGTTTTCTTTTTTGGTCTTTTTGAGACAGGGTCTCCCTGTAGCCCCAGCTGTCCTGGAACTCACTATGTATACCAGGCTGGACTTGACTCACAGAGATCCACCTGCCTCTGCCTCCCAGGTGCTGGGATTAAAGGCCTGCGCCACCACGCCCAGCTGTTTTTTTGTTTTTTTTTTCTTTTTTTTCTTTTTTTTTTTTAAGGAAAACTTAAAATCACTGATAAGTAAGTGTTGCTGTGGGCTTCAGTAACATTTTATATATAAACTTAAGCTTTTGGTTCACAGTGAAAACAAGATCTAAAAATCATTACCTCCGGGTACCACCCCTCTAAAGTCAAGTAAGTCCCACCACACTAACAGTAGAAAGCTCAACTACAAAATATAGTACATTACAGTTTACCTTCAAAGTCACTTCAAAATATTTATTATACAACTGACAACTTCTTATACAAAAGAAAAGCTAAGCCAAGCATGGTAGCTCACGCCTTTAAGCCCAGCACTTAAAGAGGCTACAGCAGGAGGACTGCCTATAGTTTTAGGTCAGCCTACTCTATAATGTGGGAACTTGTCTCCAGAAGGGGGTAAGGGTGGGGGGAATTAGGTAAATTCTTCTACATGTGCTATATATAGGAACTTTGCCACAACCTCACTCCCAATATTTTAGTTTCTTTGCCAACTAACTGTAAGGCGTTTCAAAAATACATATACCAACAAGCAGTGTACACCAAGACACCACCTTACTGTTCTTAGGCTTCTCCAGTTAACAATACTGAACACAGTGCTTATAGAGGTGGACCCTGCCCATTAAACAAACAGCAGATAGACTACAGTAAAGGCATTGAGTTTGGCAAGGAAGGAAATTTTATCAGTAAAACTTATAAGCACGGAGTGTGTCAAAATGGCAAATTTTCAGTGCTGTCCTTATATGAAACATGAAATACGATTAAAATAGTCTGCCAAACCAGAGAACCAGTACCTCGGTGCATTGGCTCAAAAGACGTTGGCATCCCTACATACGATGCAGCACACAAAGACCCTATTCTTAAGAGTGTGTATATGGACTCTGGTGAGATACCATCCGGAAGCAGGAAAACCCCACTCATGGACTCAAACAGGAAGGTTAAGATATTCCCAGAATTTAAAAAGAGAAAAATCAAACACTAGGTGGATATTTATTTGCCTAATGTAGAAATAAAACTTTTCTACTGATGTTTTCTATAGATTTTTACTTAATTTAGTTTCTAGCATAAATGTAACAAAGAAACGAAAGTGAAAATATGAAAGCAGATGTATCTAGGTTTATTAAAGGCATGGAAACACACACACATGCACACACGCTGGTGTGACAGCACCTGGGACGCCCTTAGGGCACTCATACCAGTGAAGTTTCAACCAACACATACATAATCACAGTATTTTCATGTGGAATTAGCAGTGTTTACAAAGACACGATGAAATAAGACATAGGTCTTTCCATCTCTTTCCAGCAGCCCTTTCTCTCCCCTAGTGGATTCACCTTTAGGCTTTAGGCGCTAGCAAGTTGTGTTTTGGGGTTTTTTTTTCCTTTAGCATAGGGAGTGACGTGGCAGGAGACAGAAAATGACCCTGCAGGCGCCGTGCCTTGGGCTGAGCTGGGCACCTCCTTCCTCCAATCCACGTTGTCACCCAGCACACCCCAGCTCCCGCAGGATGCCAGAATTTCTACGGGTTTGGGAGAGATCCGATGTGATCCGAAGTGTGTACTGGGGGCCAATCTTTAGGCTGCGTGTGCATGACAGGCTCGGTTTGTACTGAGCCTGAGGTGGACAGTGACTGCACGGATGGGTGCTCCAGGGCTCCCCATGGATGCTGCTGGACCCTGCCTGCGCCCCTTCATTCCCACGCCTGCGGGTTTGGAGCAGGCGTGTTAGTGGAGCTTCCTATTGAGGAGGAGCAGGGGGAACGTCCGCTGGGAACCAAGCCCTACTACTGGCACCCTCCAGGGCGACTCATCAACAGGTCAGGAGCTGGGGGGTCGAGGAAGAGGGGCGCCCGAGCCGCGTCCCCCTCCTCCTCTCCCTCCTCCCGGCCTAACACCAGAGGCGCTAAGGTCAGGCGCAGGCGTCCAGGAAGGAGCCCCGTCAGCGGCTGCGGGGACCCCCCCTCCCCGACCCGGTACCCCGCGGAGCACCTCCATCCGCTCCGACGCAGCCCCGCCCCCCTTCCCCCCCTCAGCA
>NW_008346683.1:4730092-4756023 GCF_000622305.1 Nannospalax galili
CACCCCCACCCCCCACCCCAGAAGGCCAGGCCCGGGACAGCCAGGCCCGCCGGCCACCCAGGTGACCAGCCGACGGACTAACGGAAGCGGGCGAGGAGCGCATGAAGCCGGGCCCGCGCCGGTACTCACCGCGGGGTCGGGCGGGTGCCGGGGGCTGCAGCCGGACGGAAGGCGGAGGCGGAGCGGCCGGCAGGGGCCGTGACACAGCCGGTGACGGCGGCGCAAGCCCAGGGATCCTCAGCGCGGAGCCCGAGGACTCTGTGTGAGGCGGCGGCGGCCTCTGGCTGCGGACGTGGCGCCTGACGCGACCCGCCCCCTCTGCTGCCTCCTCCGCTCCCGCCTCCTCCCGCGCCGCGAGCTCCGACGCGCACGCGCGCTCATGCCCCCACCCCCTCCCGCGCCCACCGGTCGCTCGGCGCGCGCAGCCCTCCCAACAGCCCCCGGCCCCCGCGCGCGCCGTAGCCCCGCGGTCTCCCCGCCTCCTCGGTCTCAGCGTCCAATCAGAGCGGGTCGGGGGCGCAGCCCGGAGACGTGCAGCGCCTGGCTCGGCAACGGTCGTTGGAACGTGGAACATGGTCCGGGCGGGAGGCGGCGGGTCCGGGGCTCTCCTGGTCCTCCTCCGCCTGGGGTGTCATTCTTCAGCTGCCGCCCGTGGAGAGGGCGGGGTGCGACCTGGCTCCTGTGCTGCGGGATTGGATTCTTTTCCCCCGCCTGGCGCGAGTTCCGTGAGCGTGGAAGCTGGGGTTCGTCCTCACGTCACTCATGGGCTAGCAAGGAGTTGAGATTTGTTGGAGAAAGAAATGTGGGAAAAGAACTGGAAATGTGAAACCCGCCCTTGCGCCATGTCCTACACAGGCTTCAGGTT
Source organism: Nannospalax galili (assembly GCF_000622305.1). Lineage (NCBI taxonomy): Eukaryota > Metazoa > Chordata > Mammalia > Rodentia > Spalacidae > Nannospalax > Nannospalax galili. Next base: position 4,730,958 of record NW_008346683.1, read on the forward strand.
GCCCTCCGCACCCCTCGCCTTGGGAAAGCCTCCATCAGGAAGGTGTGGAGAAGCCTGGGAAGGATGTCGTCAGTGCACTCGTGCTGGTCTAGCCTGTGACATCCAGTCTGTGCTGGTCCAACCTCTGTTGGTCCAGCCTGTGACATCCAACTTATTCTAGTCCAGCCTCTGTTGGTCCAGCCTGTGACATCCAACCTGTTCTAGTCCAGCACGCTGGTCCAGCCTGTCTGATTGTGATGTGAAGCGCTCAGCTTCTGAGAAGGTGGGCCTAGCTCCTGGTGAGCGTTTGGATGCGCCAAGGACATAGATCATGCAAAGGCTGCTAGATAATAAGTGCCATTAGCTTTTCTTTGACTATTCTAACACCTTTCAAATGAAGATGACAATAAGTCCACCGTAAATTTCTGAGCGGGTGTGAAAGGGCTTTGTAAACTGAAATCTTACATAAATGCGGGCTTTTTTCTTTTCATAATCTAGCAAGTGAAAACACAAGACCCTCAAAAGGTTTTGAAATGAACAGTGTGGTGCAGTTAAGTGTTGACAAAGATGAAAGGGGTATGTTAAGCAAAGAAACCATCCCCGAGGTGCTGACTTTGCTCCAGTTCTTAAATAGAACGAGCTGAATAGGATATGGAATTTGGTGGGGATACTAGCCACTTCATATATGGGATAGGGAGAATCTGAATTGTAGTGTTTACTGAGCACATGTCCTTTATTAGCACAGAGCCTGAGTTCTTAGTATGGCTTTAATAGGTGACTTTCAAGGTTGGGCTCTAGGCAAAATTATGAAGTGCAAAATTATACTGTGTATCTTTTATTTTTGCTGAGAATTAAAGTAAAAATTGAAAGGATTTTGCAGTTTTAGAGTTATTAAGGCCATCATTCAAAGTAGTGGTTTCCTCTGTTTTATACACCAACCAAGATACAGTAAAGCTCTGTGGGGCTTGAGTCCACCAGGGCTTTCTGAAACTGCAAATACAGGTAGTCATATATTTCTTGTGAGTCTAACCCTAGCCATTTGTTGACTGCCTGGGTTTTCTTACATATACAAATTAATAGCACCCCATTCTGTGCTCACCCACTCCTGACTACTATGAGACTTAAGTATGAAGATCTTGATGGAATAGTTTCTGTAGAAGGATGCTATCTTAACTGGGATATTTTGATGCAACCAGGAGCCTGAACAAGTGAAGGCCTATTCATTTTCTAGGCTGAGTGCCAGATTCTTGATTCTTAGAGTATCTCTTCAGATTATTAAAATGAAACTTTTTTCTGTATGATATTTTGAAAATAAATTTGTAATGGCTTCAAATAGCAAATCTTTAATGCAATAATTTCAGACAATAACTTTTAACTGAGTTAAGTTACCATTAGCTGAGGATGTGGCTCAGTCATAAAGCATTTGCCCAGTATGCCCAAGGCTTCATGTAATACTGTCACCCCCAAAAAATAGAAGGCGGAGTTATGTGTTACTATACCAAGTATCAATTTTCTAGTCTCTTAAGTGACTTAAATTTTCTTCTATTTAGTTATGATCAGAGAGCCATTTGCCTTATTGAGACACTAGAGAAATTAGAAGTGACCTTGTTTAACAGTGTGAGGTAGTTCAGAAAGTTAAGACAAAAAAGTAGCAAGACTGAAATGTGAAAGTCATAAATTATTTTTATGCTGATAGCACAGTGGAGTTGGAAAGGCAGTCCAAGCATCTACCCAATATGCACAACTCATTTTCTGTCATATGCACATAGTGGTTTCCTTTGGTGAGTTGTCATCACTCTTCCCAAGTGGAGTTACATGCGACAAATTACTCAATTACACATACTTTCTTACTGTTCATTGTGTAATGCATTCTTCTGGCATTTTGAAATGAGCTAATGACCAACAACTTTATATAGGTTACTGTCCCATATAAATAATAATGCTTTCCCGTTCTCACATTCTTACTTGGTCTTCTGATAATTACCTGAACTGTTCTTTTTTTGTACCCTTTCTTGACTTGAGGATTGCTAAATCCTCAATTTACAATGTATTTGACACAAGCTCTTCATCTGTGTCACATCGCGGTCATCACCAGCGGCGGCTGCTCCTCCATTCTCATGGGTGCCACTCCTTTGTTCTCACAGGCATCAAGGCTGCTCCTCCACTTGCCCTGGGCTGAGGCCGCTCTTCTGTTCCCCCAGTGCTGCCTTCTGTCCTCGCTGCTTCTGCCTGGTTCCAGACCCCAGGGCTGGTGGCCCCCAGTGCTGAGGCAGCTCCTTTGCTCACCCTGTTCTGCCTTCTGTCCTCGCTGCTTCTGCCTGGTTCCAGACCCCAGGGCTGGTGGGGAGACTGTGTCAGCAGAGTCACATTCAGACACAGGAAACCAGGTTCAGTGACACAGGTCTGCTTTATTGTAGGAAGGCACAAGCTTATATAGGGGTAGTGGTCCAATCACAGCACAGCAAGTAGGATACCTTATTAGCATAACAGGTTTAGTGCCCTATCACAGCACAGCAAGTAGGATACCTTATTAGCATAACAGACTTAGCATCCTATTAGCATAACAGACAATGTCCTATCACAGAATAGAGGGTAGGATGTCTCATTAGAATACTGGGTTTCAGATTACAGAGCCTGGATTCCTGGAAACCACGTGACCCTAACAGTTGCAATACCACCCTATGCTCAAGCCCATCTCCCACAACATTTCTCTCAATAATGAGACAAAAGCACTGTTTCCTATATTCTTATAAGGAAACTAAGGCAGACACATTGGATAATTTAATCCAGGTCTCACAGTGTTAAAGACCAAGTTCTACAATCAAATCCAATTTTGTGTTATATTCTTGTTTGGGGGTTGTTTTTGGTTGGTTGGTTGGTTGGTTGGTTGGTTGATTGGTTGGTTTGCTTACTTGTTTGAGACAAGGTCTGATCTTGACTCACTACATAGCCCAAGCTGATGTCAAACTTTTGATCCTTCTGAGTGCTGAGATTACAGATATAAGCCACCACAGCCAAGTATCCCCACTATATTCTGAGAGAGAAAATCAGTTCCTGATAACCAGTAAACAGCCCAGTGCTATCAGGGAGGTCATAATGTTGGTGGGAGCTGGCCTGGCATAACTAGGCCTTTGTATTCTCCAGTTAAACAAAAATAATTTTTGAGAACAGCATGAGACAAAGCCACTCCACAATCAATGATGGGACACAAAACTACTTTGTAATTATGCTTGAACCTGGATAAAATCATGAATAGTGTCCAAATAGAATGTACAAAATGAAAATGATGAACTGTTTATTGCTTCTCTACCCATTCCAGTTTTAGTCCTTCTAGCCCTTTTTTTAAAAAAGATTTATTTATTTTTATGTGTACAAGTGTTTGCCTGCATATATGTATGTGCACCACATGTATGCTTGGTGCCTATGGAAGCCACAGGAGGGCATTGGATCCCCTGGAACTAGAGTTACAGGCCATTGTAAGCTACCATGAAGGTGCTGGGAGCCAAATTCAGGTTCTCTGCAAGAGTAGCAAGTGCCCTTAACCACTGAGCCTGTCTCCAACCCCTAGCCTTTTCTCTTTCTAGATAAATGTTATAAAATAATCAATCATAGAATTTCCACTCCTTCCTGACAGTGTCTATTGTATATCACAGAGCAAAATTCCACTTTCTTAAACCTTTATCAAAACACCTTACACAATCCTAAATCTTAATAGTCCTGCCTGATATTCTGTTACTGAGATGACCTGTGTTTACTGGTATGTTACAGGCCATTGTAAGCTACCATGAAGGTGCTGGGAGCCAAATTCAGGTTCTCTGCAAGAGTAGCAAGTGCCCTTAACCACTGAGCCTGTCTCCAACCCCTAGCCTTTTCTCTTTCTAGATAAATGTTATAAAATAATCAATCATAGAATTTCCACTCCTTCCTGACAGTGTCTATTGTATATCACAGAGCAAAATTCCACTTTCTTAAACCTTTATCAAAACACCTTACACAATCCTAAATCTTAATAGTCCTGCCTGATATTCTGTTACTGAGATGACCTGTGTATACTGGTATGTATTCTTCATTGCTGTAATGAGTGATAGTTCAATATGTTCAGCTTGCAAGAATTCCTGGTGATCTTTGGCTAAGATACATTGACAGTTCTTTCTGTGTTATCTGTGCCATCTATTTGTATGGCTTGGAAAACATGCTGTTAGGTAGAATGTAGACATGATGGGCAGAGCTGGGTAAAGGGGTCCTAGAAGATAGCTAAGCCCTGTGTTTGTACAGCCTGGCAAGCTCTTGTAAACCTTCAGCCTCAGCTTTCATGACAAAGTTTCAGTTTAAAAAATAAGAATGTTTTAACCTTGGGATGACAAAAATGTCTTCACTGACAGCCAGCCATGAGATCAGTCATTAACTTTGAGCAGTCTCAAAAAGGAGTTAGAAGGTTAACCAAGAAAATACAGCTGCATCTTGGTAGCTGTGCCTCCTAATGGTTAGAATGCTGCCACTATGTGGTTAAATGTCCTTAAGGCTACAGATGGGTTGTTCCTTCGATATCCAGACCAAGGTGCCATGGCATGTTCCCACACATGTGCACTGAATCCTCTCCTCATCCCACTTGGTGTTTTGTTCTAGAGGAGCATGAGACTAAATGCTCTGAAGGGACATGCTGGTCACCATGATTTGGGAAGGAAAGAGAGGATCGCCTTAGTAAGTTTCTTTTCCTGTTGCTGTGATATAAAATACTCTTGACAAAGGCAACTTGAGGGAGAAAGGGCTTGTTCCAACAGCCAAGAGTACGTCATCGAGAGGCAGTCAAGGCAACAGGAGCTGAAGCAGTGACTTCCCAGTCACCATTGGAAAGCAGAAAGCGATGAATGCAAGCCAGTGCTAGCTGGTTTTCTCCATTTTATACAGTCCAGGATCCCCTGCCCAGAGAGTGGTCCCACCTACAATTAAGATGGGTCTGTCTACATTAGTTAAGGTAATCAAGATATTCCCGTACAGCCATGCCCAGAGGCCCATGGCCAGGTGATTCTAGATCCTCTTCAGCTGACAAGTAACATTACCCATTACAACTTACCTCATGAATGTGCCACCCACCTCATAAATATTCATAAAAACTTCAAGCCCACACTTTGTGGGCCGCCCACTCCAAACTTTGGAGTTTATACTTTGTTTCAGTAAATAATCTTATCCTTAACCTGCCTGTGTCTCTTGACTGAATTCTTTCCTTCAAGAAGACAAGAACCAAGAGACCCCATAACAATACTTACTAGGCCTTTCTGACCAAAGAAATTAGAAGCCATCCAACTGCAGCCATCAGATTGTCACACCAAAGCTAAAAGGTTTCCTTCCTTTTTGTGGATTATACTTGGAGTGATAGCTTTAAAAAAAAAAAAAAAAAAAGCCCTGATCAGGCCTGTAATCCCAGCTACACAGAAGGCTGAGGCAGAAGGATTGCAGGTTGATGGTTTACCTGGATTACATAATGAGTTCAAGTCCAGCCTGGCCAACTTAGTGAGACTCTGTCTCAAAGTAAAAAATAAGGACTGAGATATAGCTCAGTGGTACAGCATATCCTAGCATGTGCAAGGCCATAGGCTCAATTCTTCACTGCCAAGAAATGACAGAACTGAAAAGAGCTGGGTATGATGGCTCCAAGAAGGCAAGGCAAGAGGGTCAGAAGCTCAAGGCAGCCTGGGCTGCATAGCAAGAAATTATCTCAAAAACCAAAACAAGATAGTAAAAAGAAATACATGATGCTACAATAATAGAATGTAGATTTGTTCTTTTATTTTTTTCCTCCATGCTGGGGATCAAGATATGCTAGGCAAATGTTCTGTCACTGAGTGACATCTTCAACCCTGGACATCACTCAAAGAAAAAAAAAAAAAAAGACTTGAGCCTATCAACCCAAGCCTTGTATATGTACAGAATAACTTAAAGTGGATTGTAGATCTAAATGTAAAGTCATAAAACTTTTAGAAGAAAACAAATTTGTGTGTTCTTCAGTTAGGAAATGATTTCTTAGAACAGGAAGCATAATCCATTAACAAAAAGTAAAGGGGTGTGTGTGTGTGTGTGTGTGTGTGTGTGTGTGTGTGTGTGTCCCAGAGGTCAAACTTGAATGCCACTTCTTAGTGCCATCTACCTTGTTCTTTTGCTGTTGTTGCTTTCTTTGTTTTTGTTTTTTGGCAGGGTCTCTCTGTAGCCCCAGCTGGCCTGGAACTCACTATGTAGGCCAGGTTGGCCTCTATCTCACAGAGATCCACCTGCCTCTGCCACTTGAATACTGGGATCAAAGGCATGTACCATCATTTCCAGCCTTAAGACGTGATCGCTCACTGCCCTGGAACTTGGCAAGTACGGCTGGGCTAGTTGGCTAAAAAACTGTCTCCCCAGTGCTGGAATTATAAGTGTGTGCCACCACTTCAGCTTTTTAACATGGGTTCTGGAGATCAAACTCAGTCCTTAGAGGTTGGAATATTGCAGGTCCAGAGCCTAATTACAAGGTATCTTGGACTGTCTTTAGCCCCCTAAATAGCCATTCCTTGCTCACCTTTGTGTCTGACCTAACATCCTGTGGTTAACAGATAAAACCTTTTAGCATATATTGACTTAATAAAACCCTAGTTTCCACCAACCAAAGGCTCAGTGTCGTCAGAAAGCATCTGAGGCCTATAGCTGAGATTTCTCTACATTGCTGACCTTCCTGCTTAATGTTTCCACCAATATATTTGAAAAGTGCCTTGATTTGTGATTTCTTTGTTCTGTTACTATAAGAACTTCATCAAACTTGCCATGTTGTAACATGAAATTTGGGGTAACCCAAATAAATCTGTGCTCCCAAGCCACAGCCACTCATATTTGGCTCCAGAATAAATTCTCATCAACTTTGAGGTAAGAATTGTGTTTTGTGTCTCCACTGAAATGAGGGAGAAGAAGTTCTGGTAAGAAAGTTGACCAGAGCTGTAGAGATGGCTCCACCTGTATGACCTCACAAGCATCAGAGGTGAGTCTCATTCCCAGAATCCATGTAAAAATGCCAGGCTTGGGGCTGGAGAGATGGCTCAGCGGTTAAGAACACTGAATGTTCTTGCATAAGACCAGGGTTCAAATCCCAGCACCCACATGGCAGCTGACAACTGCCTGTAACTCCAGTTCCAGGGGATCCAACAGCCTCTTCTACCCTCTGCAGGCATTGCACAACATAGGTGTGCCTACATGCAGGCAATACATGCATACACATAAAAAAAATAATAATAAAATATTTTTTTAAAAATCCAGGCTTGTGGGCATGTGCTTGCAATCCCAGTGCTGGGAGGTGGAGACAGGTGAGTTGTTGGGACTCCCTGGCCAACCTTTCTAGTCTAATTGGTAAGTTCCAGGCCCATGAGAGACTCTTAAAAGAGGTGAGTGGTATTCCTGAGAATAACACCTGAGGTTGTCCTCTGGCCTCTGCTTACATGCATGGCCGCACGTCACCCTCCGATACACCTACGCTCATTTTTTTAAAAAGAAAGACAAACAACCGAAGTAGCATGGTCATAATTAAAACCCATCTGGTTGTAGCAACTGGACTTTGAGTTTCCATACCACATTGGCTATTCATGTTACCTTGAAACTCAGGTTTCATTCACTCAGGGCTCAAGAAATCTTGAGACAAGGAGAAGCTTTGTTAAGAATCCCCATCTGAGACTGCCGGGCCTGGTGGCGCATGCCTTTAATCCCAGCACTTGGGATGCAGAGGCAGGAGGATCTTTGTGAGTTCGAGGCCAGCCTGGTCTACATAGTGAGTTCCAAGACAGCTGGGACTACAAAGAGACCCTGTCTCAAAAAAAGACAAAAACAAAAAACAAAAAAAAGAATCCCCACCTGAGACTAAGGGAGTTAGAGTTCTAAAATCTTTCATAAGTGCAAAGGCACTGACCTATATATTCTTGTTCAAATTTTATTATTCCTGAAATCTTTCCTTCTTTGAACCGATGGCTGGGTGACTAGTGTATTTGGGGGCTGTTAACTAGCACAGAGGCACTGAAAAGCTAATTATTCTCTTGGAAAATAAATTATTAGACCCATATAAGGATGTGCCCTGAAGGCAAGAAAGGAAAATGGGTCAAGTAGTCACAGATATAACTTTTAGCTTGACAGTTTTAGATCTTGGGGGAGATTAATGTTGAATTCTTCACACTCAGATAAAGGATTAGTTGCTCTTACCTTCACATCCTATGTGAATATAAAGGACAGACTTCAAAAGGTACCCTAAAACAGGGTCTCTCCTTGACCTCATTTGCTTCTGCAAAGTGTTGATATTACTGTTTCATACCAGGAGAATGCCATCTTCTCTGGTTAGAGGATGTAAGGTACTTGATGTAAGATGCTAGGTATCCTCAGCCTTTTCTTTCCCCGTGAAGGAAGACTGTGCCTTGCAATTGTTCCTAAGGAGATGCCAAACCAAGAATCTCTCTCACTTGAAGTTTACAAATCTCCCAGATAAACTATGGTATGTTCTGGAATCAAATGAAAACCTGTTAACTCAGTAAGTCAGCTTTCTCATGGTAAATATACATGTTCTTTCTTTAAAACCCAGCTATTGCAAAAGGTTACTGACTCTAGGGTTTAACTGAAGGAAACTTTATGAAGCTCCACCTTGCCCATTTTTACCTAGCCCCATTTAATTCTTTATCTTTGATTAAAGCTAATGCTGGGTGAGCTCTGTGCCTGTTCTGAGCACTTTGTTCCAAGGTTAAGTAGATACCTAGTCTTCTCCTTAGTTCGCAATTGATATTGGATATGGGTAGAAAATAGTACATGTTCCTCTCTGCTGATGTATCCAACTCCAGTCTTTTTGGTCTTTTTGAAGCAGGGTCTCCCTGTAGCTCCAGCTGTCCTAGAACTCACTATATAGACCAGGCTGACCTCAAATTCACAGAGACCCACCTGCCTCTGCCTCCCGAGTGCTGGGATTAAAGACGTGTGCCACCATGCCCAGCCAGCTCCAGTCTTTATACTTATTAAAGAATAATGGCAACACTGGATGTGGCAACAGAAGGATGGAAAGTTTGAGACCAGTCCAGGCTGTATCGTGAGCTCAAGACCAGCCAACGTGGGCTACACAGTAAGGCCTGCCTTAAAAAAGTCTCTTCTCAGCCGGGTGTGGTGGCGCACGCCTGTAGTCCCAACACTTGGGAGGCAGAGGCAGGCCGATTTCTGTGAGTTCGAGGCCAGCCTGGTCTACATAGTTCCAGGCCAGCTGGGACCACAGGGACCCTGTTTCAAAAGACCTCATCCAAAAAAAATTAAATTAAAAAAGTCATTTCTCCATTCCAGATGCTTTCTCCAGATCACTTCCATAGCTATCTCCTTGCATAAGTGTAGATGCACTTGTGTAGACATGTGCATACGTGTGTGCGTACATGTGCATGCCAGAAGATAGATCCTTGAGTATAATGTTATAATTTAATTTCTCAGGTGTCTGTCCCCTTTTTCTTTTCTTTTCTTTTCTTTCTTTCCTTTCTTTCTTTTTTTTTTTGAGACAGTCTCTCTGTATTCACCAAGAAGCAGCCAGCTCCCAGGGGTCTGTCCATTTTTGCCTCCCAAGCACTGTAATTACAAGCACATGCCACCATGCCTGGCCTTTTTTTTCGTGGATTCTGATGGTTAAAAATATGCTTAGAAGGCAAGCACTTTATGGACTGAGGCATCTCCCCAGCCCCTCCAGAGGTAATCTTCCTTTTATGTGTTTATTCGACCCTCACTTTTTGAAACCACTCGTTTTGGAGTCTATTTGTACTTACCCTTTAATAATTTGTAAATGCTTTATTGACATGTCTTTCTCAAGACAGTAAACTTAATGTTAAGATATCTGTCCTTTATCTTCAAGTACTAGACACATGGGATATATAATATATATATATATATAATTTTTTTAAGTTAGATTCTCCTGGTTACATGAAATGTGGGCTACTGTGCCCTTTAGTGGCAAGAAAGACTTGGGAAGAAGAATGTGGTCAAAGCCTGTGGCTCATAGGAAGAACAGAGTCTATAGCAGGAGTAGGCAGAAGCACATTTAGAATTCCACAATGCCAGGATGTAGACAAGGATAAAGCCCAGACTCAAGCTGGGATACTCAAAATTACTCTACTTGTTTCTATAGAAGGACAGGCATTTGAGAGCAGAAAGCAGCCAACCATGGTCAATTCAGTGAGCGAATATGAAAAATCCTAGCAGCAAATGGCACATTTAAAATGTGGTAGTACGCCAGCACTGCTGCGAAGGGCTGCCCACCTTCAGATTACCTTCACATTCACGGCACCGGGTGGCCGCGTCTCAGTTCAGCACTTTCTTTTTCCCATTTCAAAGTTTTTCTGTTTTAAGTCGGGCTTACTGAAATATAATTTATGAACTGAATATTATTATTTAGTATAATTTTGACAGATGCGTCCATTGTATACCCTCATCTTAATCAAGAAACAGATCAATTCCACTGCCTCCCAAAATTCTCTTTTTGTTGTTACAAAATATATGTTCATGGGGGCTGGAGAGATGGCTCAGCAGTTAAGGCACTGGCTGCTCTTGCAGAGGACCCAGGTTCGATTCCCAGTATTCACATGGCAGCTAACAGCCATCCATAACTCCAGTTCCAGGGGATCTGATACCCTTTCTGACCTCCATAGACATTTCATGACATGGGAGCACTTTCCATACATGCAGGCAATTCACTCATACACATAAAATTAAAAATAACATATTTAAAAATATGTGTCATGATTTTGTATGTACATATTTTCTTTTCTCTTAGATATCTAGTGTGATATCTGGGCCATATGGCAAGTATTATTAACTTTCTGTCAAGCCATTTCTTCAAATGTTTGTACCGTTCTGCATTTCCACCAATATGTGTTTTAGTTGTTCTTCATCATGTACTGACTTCTCCTTTGAGCCCCCAGGATTGGGGTTACAGAAGCATGCCACTAATCCTGGCTTTTACATGAGTGCTGAGTATCTGAAATCAGGTGGCCAAGCACTTTATTAAGTCTCTCTAACCCCTCAGTGTGGTTTTGATTTCAATTTCCCTAATGACTATGTTGTTGAGCACTTTTCATGCACTTATTTGCCACCAATGTATCTTCTTTAATGATTGATATTCTGCTAGGCACCCATTTTAAAACTGATTTACCTTGAATGCTAAGAGGTTTTCATATATTTTGGGTGTAACTTTAATGTGTCTCACAAATATTTTCTCCCAGTCTGCTGCTTGTACCTTCATTTCAAAGCAGTATCATCCAAAGAACAGAAGGTTTTGCTTTGTTTCATTTTAAATTTATAGGGCTGGGAGATAGACAGGTGAAGTTCTTATCAATTAATAAGCCCCACAGAAGGGCAGAAGGCTCAACTGAAAGAACTTTATTCACATCAGATACACAAGTTAATAGTTCTCATCTCCTAAGATTGTGGTGACAATTAAATAACGTAATTATGTTAGTTAGCTTTCTATTTCTGTAACAAATACCTGATATGAACCACTCATAAAGAGGAACTATTTTGAGTCATAGTTTTAGAGATTCTGGCCAATGATTGTTTGGCCCTGTTGCTTCAAAGCAGACACACAGCACATCATGGCAAGAGCATGTGGAAGAGCAAAACTGTTCCACTCATGTCTATGAAGAAATTAAAGAAAGAAGGGAGCTGAGCATGGTGGTGCTCACCTTATACCTTTGATCCCAGCATGTAGGAGGCAGAGGGAGGTGGAGATCCATGAGTTCAAGGCCAGCTATGGCTATATAGTGAGACCTTGTCTTTTTTTTTAAAAAAAAAAAAAAAAAAAAAAGGAAGTGGGGCTGGAGAAAGGCCTTAGTGGTTAAGAGCACTGGCTGAGCTTGCAGAGGACCTGGGTTTGGTTCCCAGCACCCACATGGCGGCTAACAACTGTCCATCACTCCAGTTCCAGGGCTTCCAATACCCTCCTCTGATGTCCACGAGCATTGCACGACACAGGTGATGAGTCACTTACATCTAGTACATTGTATCTCATTTTAGTATCACAGCTTTAAATATTATTTATGTACTGACTACTCTTAAATTTATATCTCTAGTCCAGACCTTTGACATGAACACCAGATTTGCATGTCTAATCAGTTGTCTACTGGCAGTCCCTGCTGAGGTATAGCTGGCATTTCAAACTTGAAGTACAAAATGAATTCCTGATCTTGCCTCCTCAAAATTTCATCTTCCAGAACCCTTTCTCAACCCAGTTGATACAAGCGCATCCTTCTAATTGGTCAGTTCAAAAACCTTAGACTGATTGTCCAATTTTCTTGCCCACATCTGTCATCAGGTCTTTGGGGACATTAACTATGTCTATCTTCAAATATATTTTACAAACCAAACCAGTTCTCACCATGTGCTACACAACAACTTGGTCCACTCTCATTTCTTACCTGGATTATTAATAGCCTCCTGACCAATCTCTTTATTGTAGCCTCTTCTCCTTGTAGTCAGTTCTCAAGAAAGCATTCAAAATGATCCCTTCCTTGTATCTGATTATATCAGCTCTGCTAAAAATCTTTCAGTGACATACCATCTTAGAGTAAAAAACCCAATTCCTTTCAAAGGCCCTGTGGAACTGTCTTGCTTCTGTCTTTGCCCTGACTAGCCTTCTGCACCTTTCCTCTGCTCTAGCACACTGGCCTCCTGTAGCCTTCATACTTATTCTTCTTTCTAATGGCTCTCCTTATTCACTCAAAACCACAGTGAGATACCACACATACTATAGCTACCATAAGAAAGTAATGAGGGTCAGGAGAAATGACTCAGTGGTTAAGGGCACTTACGGCTCTTCCAAAGGACCCAGGTTCAGTTTCCAGCACCACATCCATCCTTAACTCTAGTTCCAGGGAATCTGATGCCTTTTGGTCCCTGCAGGCACCAGGCATACATGTGGTATACTTACATGCAAGCAAGCAAAACGTTCCTATACATAAAATAAAAAGTCTTTTAAAATAATAATGAGCAAATGCTCCAATGTATGCTTATTATCTCAGCACTCCAGAGGCTAAGGCAGGAAGACCACAAGTTGAGACCAACTGGGTTACATAGAGCAAGACCCTGTCTCAAAAATAGTCAATAATAAACATTGATGAGGATGTAGAGAAATGAACCCTAAAGACATTGCTAGTGGGACTGTAAATTATCACTTTGGAAAGATATCTGAGCAATGCTGTTGACCATTTTCAGTGTGGTTTACTTTAAGATGAGTTTAAACAGGAGCAACAGTAAAACACCACCCAAAACAAGGCTGTGTGTTGACTGATGCATGAAAATATATGTGATAAGAAACTAATCTTATGTTTCCTTTGGGGCAGTGATCAGTATTTTGTGTGTTGACTGATGCATGAAAATATGATATGTGATAAGAAACTAATCTTATGTTTCCTTTGGGGCAGTGATCAGTATTTGATAATTCAGTATTCATAGCAATGAACTTGTAACTGTCAGAAATAAAGACAATCATATATCCAAACAAAACAGTACTGTTCAGTAACAGAAAAGGAAACTACTCATGTCATTATACCATATGAAAATTCCCAAAAACAATATTCTGTTTATGTAGGAGAAATCATAAGTCGAGGCTCAAAGGAAAATGCCAGTTCATAAATATGTAGGGTTAGGTAATTTCATTATTGATCAAAGCTACCAAAATGCATGCTCATAACCCACAAGTGGCTCCATGATAGTGGATTTTGAGCTCTGTTTATCTGGAATTAAAGCCCAAGTTACTGTATCTCATCCTATGTTTAATAAGCAAAAGCAGTTTTCCAGTATGTGTTAGTAATCATATTGAACTGATTCTAACGCCTGATTCTCTATCCAGCCTGCTCTGGTGTTTTGGTGTTCACAATTAGCAGGCTTGCTCCGATGGTCTGCTCTTCATAATTCTTTATCCATGCCTCCGGCAGTGCATTCAGTATTATGATTAGTTTCATACTTGAGCATTCCTCTGTAATGCTGGATAAATTGTTTCCTACATGTGAAAGAAGCCAGATGCTAAAGACCACATATTGTATTAGTTCATTTATACAAAATGTCCAGAAAAGGCAAATCTAGAGAGATAGAAAGCAGATCCATGGTTTCCTGGGACTAGGGATAGAAATAGGGACTGATTGCAAATGAGCATGAGGGTCTTGTTAGGATGATGAAAATGTTCTAATATTGGATTGTGGCACTGTGGGTACAACTATATAAATTTACTAAAGTTCATGGTGTTGTATACATTAAATGGGTAGAAATTATATAAATTATGCTTCAGCAAAGCTGTTTATAAAAAGAATTATTTGCATAACCATACAAAAACAATGAATGACTTAGAAAAAAATAGTTTTCCACTAGCTTTCCCTCCCATCTCACATGATCTGCAATGTGGCTTTATCTCTCATTAAGAAATGGAGCCTAAAAAGCCATGCAAGATGACGCATATCTGTAACTCCAGCACTCAGGAAGCTCAAGGTCAGCCTGGGCTACAAAAGAAGTGGGTCTAGTGACACTTCTAAGCAGAAGAATGAGACAGAAATGATGCTGCATGTCTCCAACACTAGGTTAAAAGAAGCCTCATAGCTCCTTCATCTGAAAACTCTTCATTCTCCCTCAGGATGCTGCCTCTCAGAACTCAGTGCCATGCTACGAGAAGCCCAAATCACATGGAGGCATGTATACGCTGATTAACAGTCCAAAACAAGCCCAGCACTTAAGAATGTTCTCTATTAGACAACAAACTAATAAAGGACCCTGAGAAACTGTATACCCCAGTTGTTTTAGTCACCCAGAAGTCACAGTGTTCCTAGCTTAGCCCCCAGACATCGACGACTAGAGACATCACCTCTGCTGTAGCTCATGCTAATTCTGACCGAAGCATGTTGGACAGTTTTGTTTCCTGCCATCTGTTTGGAGTGGTTTGTCAAGCAGTAAGACATAACCAGAACAGCAGCCACATGCGGGAAGCAATGCTGTGTTCTAGTTCCAAACTACCATTTGGTTAATAATCTCAGTCTGTCTCATCATGTTCACTTTAATAATTTATTTAATATATCAACTATAATGTTAGTCTTTTGCCTTTGTAATAAGCATTTTTTGCAGAGACACCAAGAGACTTTGTAAATTTTTCCTTTATTTAACTGAGTTTCAATTAATTTGTTTGCTTATTTAAATGACTATGAACTTGTACATTTATATGTAGTTTTTGTATTTTGTTATCCATTATTGCCAAGGTTTGATGCTCAGCTTAGCCTAGATTTGGCTAGTGAGAGCCATTCAAGTTGGCAGGACTCCAAATAGTTTCTAATTTTCTGGCATAAGAAAATGCTTTAGCTTTGTTTTGGATACTCCTTGACCTAGCTTGGTACCATCCATCTCATTAAAGTCCTTTTAGTTGTAAGTAGTGTCTGAAAACCAAGATCAGTGCTGAGCAGGCTCATTATACACACACACACACACACACACACACACACACACACACATCTCTGTGTGAATGTGTTTCTAACGTTCTGTCTCTCTATATGAATATGTCTATATATTATATATCTCCCCATATTGACAAACTATGAGTTCAGGCCAATATCTCTAATCCCAAGTCAACACCATACAGTTCATGTTTGCTTCCTGCCTTTCCATACTGTGTGTCCATCCTGTGACAGTGGTGCAGCTCATCAGTCTCTCTTTGCCTCCACAGCCTCCTCTTCCACATGGATGCCGTCTTCTTCCCTTGGCTTTAGGATGAAGAACTAGCAGAGGAACCGACAAGGGAAGCCCCCACTGACAGTGCTAGGAGAGAGTCAGGGCAGTGTAGGATGGGATTGCAGAATGGCCACGAAATGTAACTTGCCAGGTCCCTTAAGAGCCTTAGTCTGAGTTTTTCACAAAGAAAAAGAAAATAAAAAGAACAGGGGAAAGAAAGAAAAAAGAGGAACTTAACAATTTGGGGGCAAAAATACATTTTAAAGAAAAGTTCCTAGGTATAATCACAGAAGGAAATGCGTTTATGTTTTAAAATACCAAGTACCACATCCATAATCCATGCCCAATTATAATCACTTTTTTGTTTGTTTGTTTTTTGAGACAGAGTCTCCCTGTAGCTCCAGCTGGCCTGGAACTTGCTATGTAGACCAGACTGTCCTCCGTCTCAGAAAGATCTACTGCCTCTCCCTCCCGAGGGTGGAGATTAAAGGCTTGCACCACTATGCCTGGCTCTCAGAATCGCTTCTTAAAACATTTGTCTTTGTTTACAAATACAACAGAGAGTGCTAAAATCTAACATCTCAAACAGATTGCTTATTTGTTCATTATACAAATATGTATGTCCTAAGTCACATTTTAAGCTTTTCAACTTAAAAGACAAAGTCATGAAGCTTGTCACTAAAAAGTTAATTAAAACTTGATTTCAGCAGGATGTGATGCACACCCATAATCCCAGCATTCAGAGGACAAGGCAAGAAGATCTGAAGTCTGAGGCCAACCTGGGCAACATAGTAAAAGCCTCAACACGAAATAAATAATAGATTTCAGAAAAGTTAAAACAAACTTTATAAGCATACACTAGAAATCACGTTTCTTAGAAGTTAATTTTTCCAGATATAGTGGCATGTGCCTTTAATCCCAGTAGGCAGGCAGATATCTAAGATTAAGGTCAGCCTGGTCTACAAAAAAACAAAGAAAAAATTGTATTTATCACTGAAACGGTTTAAGTATATAAACCACTGAAGACTTCCTTTCACTATTGCCTCTCAGTAAAGGCTCTGTCACTCACTGGAGTGCAGCCGCCATTAAGTAAACTTGGTTGCTTTATTAGATATTACGCCTAAAGGCAAAGCAATCTACACAATATAAGGCAACTGTGATTTACATATGTAATACCCTGGATTTTTATTTTAATGTTAGTTTCTATAAATAGTAGGCTTTAGAGCTCTGTGACCCAGATGGCTAAAAACAAGACAAATTAGGTGGAATTCCAAAGAAAGGTTACTAGCCTAATCTCAAGAGTTTAAATGAACACTGTCTGATGAACTTAACACTTAACAGTACTTATTTTAAAAGTTCCGACATTGTTTTACAAAAGTATGTTTTTTTTAAATGTTTTATTCATTATTTTTTTTTATTTTTTTAATTAAAAGAAGCATTTCATTACAACAGCATTAACCTATTCAATAACATTTTTCTGAGCTAGGGTACATCTCTTTCAAAATTGGCTGTACATTTCTAGGTTTACAGATGAATTATTACGCTTATATAATCTTTTACTCATTATAAACTCTATAAGACATAAAATTAAAAGAGGTTCCAACGTTTAAAAAAGATCTCCACTTCGTTGTCAAAACACACAGTTTCATCCAGAAAAATTCATTCCAAGGCTCTTGACATTGAGACGTTTTCACATGCTTTTCTAATCTCTATATACATGACTATCACAAAAGTATGTTTTTTAATGGAAATACTAATTATAAAAATATACTTGAAATGATTTGCCAATAAAGTAGTAGATTCTATCAGTAATTCACATTTGACATCGATATACAATTTTATAAAAAATTCTATCAAAGAATTATTCATTATAACTAATTAAAATACTCCCCTTATCTTCCCATGAAAAACAAATAAAAAACATATTTGAATGATTTATATTTGCATTTTATGCAAATAAAATGTTTATTCCAGATACATGTCCAAGTTCAGGAGACACATGTACTCTGAGAAGTGCAGGAATTACTCTTTCATGAACGCCCTCTAAGAATAATAAAACCAGGTGGCGATGATAATAACAACAATAGAACCATATACCCAGGCACGCACACACACTTTCAAACCCAAAAGATCATCTCTTAGTTCTTAGCATGGAGCCTCCCGACCCCAAGGGAGGGAGATAGCAGGAAACAGATGTTACCGAGGAGGAAATTGGGGTGTTCAACTGGGAAGAGAGGAGGAAAGGATATGCAAGGCACAATGGGGGTAAAGAGGAAGAAGGAACTCAAGAGAGGGGGGATAATAGGAGACAGGTATTATTAAGGGGAAAATGGGGGCACTTAAACCAGGGAGGGAGGAGGGAGGTTAGACAGAGAGAGGAGATAAATAAGGCTTAGGTAGAGTAAAAAGCCAGAGGGAGATGTATTAATTCACCCCCCCCCCAAAAAAATATGCATACAATATCTGAACATGAGTGCATGTGTATAACTGAAGGCTCTATAACAAGGAACACAGTGCCAAACAGGAGAAACTTCCCTTCAAGTTGTTGCTCAGGGTAGTCCAAGAGACTCCCAAAATAACACAGGCTATTGCCACAGCCCTTGATTACCTCCCAGAACTTGAAGGTAAGACTCTATTGCTGAAGACAGGACATACTTCAGACACAAGACTTAGAGCAATGAAGCTGGAACTGACCTGGAAGCCTTCTCCCTGCAGACAAGCTCTCATAGTTCCAGAGGACACTATGCAAGCTGCTAAGGGAGAAAATCAATCAATGGTCCAACCCAGCTCCAAAGCCTAATAACCACAACGACTGGCACAGCAAACTGCCTCTATTGGTGCAATGGTGGCACTGCTATCTAGGGGGTAATCAGCAGCTGTCTAATTGGACTTAAAACCCTCTCAATGGGAAGGAACTCATGGGTGTCACTGTAAATACAGTCAAATACACATGGCTGGAGAGGTCATAGATCCTAGACAAAACCCTATCTCTGGCATATCTCTAGACAAATGAAATTTCTTACTGTATGCTAAATGTGAATTCTTATGTTTACAGATAAGTATATGTACACCACTCATCAAAGAAGCTTCTTTTTGCAACTGATGGAGACTGTTATAGAGTTCCACACCTGGTCACATACAGAGAATATATGTCTGAGAGATGCCCAGCCCCAAGTGACACATCCACAGTGGAACCTCTATACCTAAGGCTCATGGAACATAATAGAACAGGGAGTACTAATATACCCCTCAACTCTCACCAGTGAGGCTTCCTCATACAACAAAGTCCAATGCACACAGAAGGCCACACTGGCTAAGTTTTAGAGAACAAGAGACTGCAGCGTGCATGTCCCTGGATAGGACTCCTATATTAACCTCACCCACCCATGGCTCACAGATCACTGCAGAAGAGAGGGGACGGAACTGTAAGAGCCAGGGGTGGTGCATAAGGAAACAGGCTTTCAGGCCACTGAGAACTTACTCATATGAACCTGCAACAATGGTGACAGCATACACAAGACCCATGTTGACTCAATCAGACAAAGACCCAGCATAGAACTGGGGACATGGGCAGCAGGCTCCAACCATAGCTGCAGAATTATTGGCAACTGATTACTGCTGGGTGAGAGAACAGTAGATGTTCTTTTGTGGAGTGACTGTAGATAGGCTGACTAGATCCAGTGGATGAACTTGTACCAAGGGACATCTGGGTACAAGTGCTTGACCGAATAAGACTTGACATATATTACAGAATGAATGTAATCCAAGAGGGGGTGTGTGGAGGATGTGGGTTCTAAATTTGATTAAGATCTATTATATGAAATGCACAAAAACCCAATAAATTTTTTTTAAAAATGAATGGAGCCTCCAGGCAGGAAATATATCTCAAGGGAACTTGACAAGAATTATGAGTAGAGTAGAGGCTTAGTGTGGAGTATGATCCTTCTGGGAAGTGAATTTTGATGTGGTCACCAGGCTCCAGGGGGGACAGAGCTCATTAGAACAAGTGATGCTTGAGAGGAGGGTGAACAGGATATGGTCCTGTAGCCGCATGTGAATTCTACCTACCCAATCCTGGCAGCCATGATTCACAAAAAAGGATCTCCATGAACCTAAAATTGCAGTTTCAGCTGGCTCTGTGTGAGAGTTCCATGTGGTCTTGGACGATCTGGAAAGAACATATTAGTAGAGTTAAGGCACATGAGATCAGGGCCTATCACAGTTGGACCTGGATAAGGACCACCATGTGGGGAGCATGATTAGTCCAGAAATAGGAAAGGGTGGCATGGGTTCCAGAAGAGCCCAGTGGGAGGCACAGAGAGATGCAGTACTATTGGGACAGGTCCAGAAGGCACTGTGAAGAGTGTTGTGCTTGGTGGGAGTTCAGATGGCATCTAAGGTGAAGCACTTGGGTTTTCAGGCCAGTCTTGAGGTTGGCCTGGTTTTCTACTGCTTACAGCAGAAGTTTGGTCAGGGGATATACAGATGAAGGATTTGCCATAGAAAGTCCATCAGACATCTTCCTGGCAGAGTCTGGCCTGCACTGGAATCAGTCGGGGAGCGCAGAGAATTGTGAGCCGAAGAAGTGCATGCTAGCCAATGGCAGCAGGATGGGCATGCATGGTTCCTCCATCCAAACTTTCATTTTCTAATCACATCTTTATTGAAATACACATACCAAAAGTTTTACCCATTTAAAGTAGCCAGTCCTATTTTGAATATACACACAGAGTGGTATGTTTTAGGCCAGGTGTGGTGGCACACTGGCACTTGGGAACCAGAGGCAGGCAGATCTCTATGAGTTCAAGGCCAGGCTGGTGTACATAGTGAGTTCCAGGCCAGCCTGGTCTACATAGTGAACATTACATAACCATTACATAACCATTACCTGTTTGTTTGTTTTTTTAATATGGAATGCGTCACGAATTTGCATGTCATCCTTGCACAGGGCCATGCTAATCTCCTCTGTATCGTTCCAATTTTAGCATATGTGCTGCCGAAGCAAGCACATCCATTACCTATTTTTTTTTTTTTTTGGTCTTTTTGAGACAGCGTCTCCCTGTAGCACCAGCTGTCCTGGAGCTCACTATGTAGACCAGGCTGGCCTTGAACTCACAGAGATCCGCCTGCCTCTGCCTCTCGAGTGCTAAGATTAAAGGCATGCGCCACCACACCCAGCCATTACCTATTTTTAAAACATCTTCATCATCTCAAAACAAAGCCCCATACCCCCTGGCAGTCATTTTCTGTTTTCTCCACATCTTCCCAGCCCCGGGCATCCAGCAACATGTTTTTTGTCTCCATGGGTTTGCTATTCTAAAAATTTCATATAAATGGAAGCGTAATGTATTAGGGGTCTCTAAAGGAACAGAACTGATAAATGAATGTGTGTGGGAATTTATTAGATTGGCTTACAGGGTAGAGTCCGAGTAGTCCAACAATGACTGCACCACACTGGAGAGGCTGAGCATCCAATAGTTGCTCAGTCCCTGATGCTGGATGTCTTAGCAGTCCAATCTGGTGTGACGGCCTGAAGGATTCCTGGAGATCGGCCTGCTAGTGTATGTTGGAATTCGAAGAAGTTGGTTCTCCTATCAATGGAGTGCCACAGCCACAAGATGAACTTGCCAGTGAGAGAGAAGGCAAGCAGGCAAAAAGCAGAAGCTCCCTTCTGCCATGACCTTTTATATGGGCTGCCATCAGAAGGTAACACCCACATTTAGGTGGGTCTTCGGGCTACAAATAATCTCATCCAGAAAGTCTCTCTCATTTCAGTTAATCCCAGATCCAGTCATGTTGACAACTAAGATTAGCCATCACACATATAATACATGGCCACTTGGGTCCAGCTTTTTTCATTTATATTGTTTCAAGGTTAAAATTATGGCATCTATAAAAGGCAAATATTTCATAAAACAAAATACATTATTTATTTATTTATTCATTCATTTATTTATTTATTTATTTAGTCTTCCTGTAGCCCCAGCTGGCCTGGAACTCACTATGTTGACCAGGCTGGCCTGGAGCTCACTATGTAGACCAGGCTGGCCTGGAGCTCACTATGTAGACCTGCCTGGCCTTGAACTCACAGAGATTCACCTGCCATTGCCTCCTGAGTGCCAGTGTGCCACCACACCCGGCCTAAAAATATATTTTACAATGTGCAAAAAAGACACTCTTTCAAGAGCTGGAGTGATGGCCCAGTGGTTAAGAGCACTGGCTGCTGTTGCAGAGGACCGAGGTTCAGTTCCCCGCACCCATGTGGCTGCTAACAACTGTCCATAACTTCAGTTTCAGAGGATCTGATGCCCTCTTCTGACCTCTTCAGGCATTGCACAACATGGGTGCACTTACATACATACAGGCAATATATTCATGCACATAAAAGTAATACATAAAATATATTTTAAAGGTGCCCTTTAAAAATTGATTCATGGAGCTGGAGAGATGGCTCAGCAATTAAGAACACTGGCTGTTTTTGCAGAAGACCCAGGTTCAAATCCCAGCACCCACATGGCAGCGAACAACTGTCTGTAACTCCAGGACTAGGGGATACAATGGCTTCTTCTGTCCTCTGCGGGCATTGCATGACATGGGTGCACATACCTACATGCAGGCAATACACTCATACACATAAAATAAAAATAATAAAATATTTTTTAAAAAATTGACTAATGAAGGTTGTAAACTAGAAGATTAAAAATTAATAAATGAATAGGTCAATGTATATGAGGTAGACCAAACCCAATGAACTTAGAGACGATGTCGTGTGTGCCTGGAATTCCAGCTTCATGAAAGGCTGAGGTGATGCAGGAGGATTACAAATCCAAGACCAGCCTGAGCAGTTTAGACAGTTGTTTGAACTGTCTCAAAATAAAGTATATTTTAAAAGGGCTGCAGATATAGGTTAGTGTAGAATTCTTGACTAGCATGTGGCCTGGATTCAATCCCTACTACAAAAAAAAGAAAGAAGAAGAAAAAGAAAGAAAGAAAGAAAGAAAGAAAGAAAGAAAGAAAGAAAGAAAGAAAGAAAGAAAGAAAAAGAAAGGAGGGAGGGAGGGAGGAAGAAAGTAACAAAAAACCTTATATTATCAGACAAAGTAGAATTCAGGTCAAAAAGCATTAAATGTAGCTGTGTCTGGTTGTAAACAACTTTATGCCTGTAGTTCCGGAACTTGATGTAGAGGGATTATGAGTTCAAACCAGCCTGAACCACACAGTGACTTCTAGGCCAGTTTGAGCTATTAGCCAGTCTCAAAAACCAATCAAAAAGCATTAAGCATAGCAAGCAAAACTAATGACATAAAGGAAACAACTTACTCTGAACATGAAAGTTATTAAATAAACAAATGGGACTGGAGGAGGTGACTCAGTAGTTAAGAGCACTGGCTACTCTTGCAGAGGACCTGGGTTTCATTACCAGCACCACATGGCAGCTAATAACTGCCTGTAACTCCAGGTCCAGGGAAATTCAATGCTCTCTTCTGACCTCTGTGGGAATTGCATGGCATGAGTGCACATACACACATGCAGGCAATACCATGCTTACAAATAAAATAAAAATAATAATATATTTGTTAAAATTTATTAAATAAAATACCAATTTCAATCAAACAGAAATTATAAAGATATAAGAAATCAAAGCATACTAACAATACCAAAACCTGAGCAAAAAAATAAAAAGCATAGATCAATATTTTTTTTATTTTATTTATTATTTTTATTTTATGTGTATGCATGTATTGCTTGTATGTAGGTAAGTACACCCATATTGTGTAAATATCGATGGAAAATCCCAAATAAAATAATAGAGTAGCACATTCAAAATAGTATGTCACGTCCTGGCTAAGTAGCATTTCCTGGCTGGTTGTTGTTGCTGTTGCTGTTTATAAAATAATAAATAAAATATCATGTATCCCAGGTGACCTTGAACTCAATATGTAGCTGAGGATGAACTTGAACTTCTTTTTTTTAAAAGATATATTTTATTTATGTGTGTGTCTGCATGAGCTTATGTGCAGGTGTGAGCACCTGCACGTGAAGGCCAGAAGAGGGCATTGAGTCCCTAGCAGCTGGAGTTACAGATGCTTGCAGAATACCTGGCTTGTTATAAGAAAGTTAGGTTCCAAAATCTGGTCCTTGTGATTACTCAGCAAGTGTTCTTAACCATGAAGTCATTTCTCCAACCCTGACCTTGAACTTCTGATCCTCGTGTCTCCACCTCTATGCCTCTGGTATACTCTACCAGAGCACATACCATCACACTGAGTTTATACAGCACTGGAGATCAAACCCAGGGCTTCATGAATGTTAGGCAAGCACTCTACCAAGCAAGCTACATCTCCAACCTCATTCTTGATTTTAAAAGCCAAAAAAATAGAAATATTTTTTTGACATAGTCTCTCTCTCTCTCTCTCTCTCTCTCTCTCTCTCTCTCTCACACACACACACACACACACAAAAACAAAAAGCAAACACTCCAACTTTATATATCTTTTTTTGTGGTGCACACTCAAACTTTACTTATAGTAGATATATTCAAAAGTTGAACACTTACAAGTTTGAAATATTTAACATCAGTACTGTCTTAAAAGTTTTATGCCATTGACTTGATGCATTGATGAAGTCATGCTTCATCCATTGACTTCTTAGATTCTTTTTTTTCCTTAGTAAAAGCAGATATTTTAACATATATTATGGAACAAGCTCTACACTGAATTATTTACATGTATTAATTCGTTATACAATCACTCTGAAAGATAATAGCAAGTAGATCTAGGACTTGTAGTCTTCTCTACTGTAAAGATTCTGTTGGAAACAGAAGTTGGTCCTAAAATATTGGTTCACATATCATGAGAATAGTCTTTTCTGATAAGAGCCTCTGTTTCTTTTTTTTCTTCTTATTTATTTATTTTTTTATGGGGCTTTTGGCTACTCTAACATTCTCCCCTCTGAAGAGGTAACCTAAAATCTTTAAGGATTAGATAAAAGCTCCCAAATACTTTAGACATTTTTGGCCTTTGGAATATGTTGCTAAGAGGCCCAAGGACATTGTTTTAGCCAAGAAACTAGCTACTTTTCTTTGGGGTCTTTTTTCCCTAATTGTCTAGCAAATTCCTACCTCCTATTCTTATCATCCTCTGAAGAGGTTACCCAAATTGCAGATAGGGAATCAGGATGCAGACCACTCTGGCTTCTTCCATGCTGAACAGGGACATAAGGTGAGACAATTGGAGTACCCCTTCAGTGGGTCTATCTAAAAGACTCCCAAATTGCATAACTCTTTTCTGTAGGAGGAAAAGAAAGTCCTTGAGATGGGAGATGTGAAGGAGAAGTAAAGGCAAGAGTAATTAGCATTACAAGT
>NW_008346683.1:4756293-4763288 GCF_000622305.1 Nannospalax galili
GACTGGACAGTGATGGACTTAGGATTTCTTTTCAGGCACTTTGATAGCTGTTGGAGTGGCTAGAGTCAGTGTCAATTTCCTCATAAAGGCTTCTAGATAGGGGGAGAAAACAAATTTATCCATCATTTTAGAACAATATTGGATTGTCTCCCTTAGCTACAGGTGGGTACTACAATATTGCAGACCAAGATTTGAAGTCTTATATCTGAGCAGCACTTTCTGATTCAGAGCAAAATCATCAGTGAGAAATAATTGTCTAAATAACTTTTTTTAAAATTTATTTATTATTTTTTATTTTATGTGTATACATGTATTGCCTGCATGTAGGTAAGTGCACCTGTGTCATACGATGCCCACAGAGGTCAGAAGAGGCTTTCAGATCCCTTGGGACTGGAGTTGAGGATAGTTGTTAGCTGCCATGTGGGTGCTGGGATTTGAACCCGGGTCTTCTGCAAGAACAACCAGTATTCTTAACTGCTGAGCCATCTCACCAGCCCTAAACAACTTTTTAAAAAACATTTTATTTATTATTTTTATTTTATGTGTATGAGTGTATTGCCTGCATGTATGTGAGTGCACCTGTGTCATGCAACACCACGGAGGTCAGAAGAGGGCTTCGGATTACTCTGGAACTGGAGTTAAGGACAGTTCGTAGCGCCCATATGGGTGCTGGGAATCGAACCCAGGTCCTCTGCAAGAGCGGTCAGTGTTCTTAACCACTGAGCCATCTCTCCAGCCCCTAAATAACTTTTTATATGGACTTAAGCCTAGTGTCTGAGAAGTGTAATCCCTTGCGCTCTTAAAGAAATATACTGATCATTTTACTCTTTGCCCATACTTTCCTTTTGGGTGTTTAAGACCACACAGTTGGCCCAAATAAATCAATTTATTTTTACTCTTAAGGTCATTTGAGGATCTGTTCCCTAGGGGGTCACATGGGCTTGGGAGGAGCCCCTGGCTCCTTTCTTTTACCAGTTCCATCTATGTGAAGATGTCAAAGGTCCTGCTTGACCATGTCTGGCTTCGCTTGGAAGCATGGAGGAAATGTTTCCTCTGCATTGACCCTCCTCTAGGTACACTGGACACTGGTTCAAGTCCATCTCGTGGGGTCTCCATGTCCTCCCTGAACAAGAGGACAAGTGACTCACCACAGTTACAGGACATTTTGAGAGATGTTCTGTAGTCACCTGAAACTTAGTCGACCTTGGAGGGCAAGGGGCAAAAACTGTCCTTTAAGTCCCTCTGACCAAATTAGTATGGGCTTCAAACTATGGCTGTTAAACATCCAATAAGTCCTACTAGTCTGGTACTTTTAATTACCATGTGCTATGTAGAGAAAGCTTGGGTAAAAAACCAAATATTCTGATAAATCTAGACTAGATATATATTTTGTTCTTTTTACTAGTTGACTAAACTATGACCTTAGAAATTTTAAGATTATGTGTATATTATTTTTGTCTCATCCTTTATATATCATAACAAACCTACATAGACCTTCATCATTTGCTAGGCTTTCTCATTTTTTATGTCTATTTTGGAAACTATCTCCATTCCCATATGCTTTTAACATCTTTTAAATTCTCATTTTTTTTCTTTTTTTAAATAATATTTTAATAATAATTATGAGACAATAACATTAATAAACAAATTTTCCATCTGTCGTGAGAATTCTTTTCCTGGAGATACTAAGCAATGCTTATTCCCTTTTAAGGTTCTAGTGTCAAGCCAAGGTTTGATTAAGTTTACTAGGGAACCAATGAATTTTCTGAGCTTACATAACTGAGGGGTTGCTGAGGTGCATGTATGGCCTGAGGGTATGCACACTGGAAAGCCTTTACCCAGCATGGGTCATGCCTTCTCTTCATAGCCTTTGCCAGATTGTATACTTTAGCCCTCCCCAAATTCAGGAGACCATGTGTGATTAGGGCCAAATTACATACAGTAGGCTGGGAAGAGTGACTGGATACTCCAGTGAGGGTCCAGTGACCCTGCTTGGCCCTCCTTTAATGAACGAGCACAACCGTCAACAAGCCCGATTGTGATGATGTTTAGCAATCAGCACAGCTGAAGTCATGATGATGGTAGTTACTTCATGCAGAAGGGATTGCTGTATAGCACCATCTTATTAAAAGACCTGGAATGTAAAAGGATTTGGTGCTAGGATCCACATATGCAGGAGAACATATGTCATTTGTTTTTCTGAGTCTGTGTTACTTCATTTAGTATAACAGTTTCTAGATCCATCCATTTACCTGCAAATTTCATTATTTCATCTTTCTTTACTGATGAATAGAACTCCATTGTGTAAATATGCCACATTTTTGTTAACCACTCATCAGTTGAGGGACACTTAGAATGTTTCCATCTCTTAGCTATTGCGAAAAGAGCAGCAACAAACATGGATGTAACAAGTGTCTCTACAATAGGATGAGTTCTTTGGATATATATCAAGGAGTGGTATAACTGGGTCATATGGTAGGTTTATTTTTAGTTTTTTAAGAGTTCTCCACACTGTTTTCCATAGGGGTTGCACGCGTTTGCAATCCCATCAGCACTAAATGAGCACACCCCGTTCTCCACATCCTCGCCAGCATTTGGTATCATTTGTTCTCTTGATCTTAGCCAGTCTGCTTAGGGTAAGGTGATACCTTAGGGTGATTTTAATTTGCATTTCCATAATTACTAATGATGTTGAACACTTTTTGAGATGTTTCTTAGCCATCTTTATTTCTT
Source organism: Nannospalax galili (assembly GCF_000622305.1). Classification (NCBI taxonomy): domain Eukaryota; kingdom Metazoa; phylum Chordata; class Mammalia; order Rodentia; family Spalacidae; genus Nannospalax; species Nannospalax galili. The sequence continues at coordinate 4,759,027 of NW_008346683.1, forward strand.
CCTTTAAGAACTCTCTGTTTAGATCTTTAGCCCATCTTTTAATTGGGTCATTTGGTTTCTCTCTTCTTTGTTTTTTGAGTTCGTTTTATATTCTGGTTATTAAATCTCTGTCAGATGTGTCGCTGGTGAAGGTTTTCTCTCATTCTGTGGGTTTTCTCTTCACTTCCCTGGTTGCCTATTTTGATGTACAGAAGCTTTTTAGTTTAATGAGGTCCCATTTGTTGATTCTTGACCTTGTTTCCTAAGCAACTGATGTCCGGTTTGGAAAATCCTTTCCTACACCTATAACTTGTAGGTTTTTGCCAATGTGGATTCTTTTTGAGTTCTTTACATAGTCTCGATGTTCAACCTCTGTCAGATGTGTCACTGGTAAAGATTTTTCCCATTCTGTGGGTTTTCTCTTCACTTTTTTGATTGTCTCTTTTGCTGTACAGAAGCTTTTTAGTTTAATGAGGTCCCATTTGTTGACTGCTCACCTTAATTCCTGAGCAACTTCTGATTTAGAAAATCCTTTCCTACACCTATATTGTATAAGTTACTGCCATTATTTTCTTTTAATAGTTTTGGGGTTTCCAGTTTCACATTGAGGTCTTTGATCCATTTGGTGTTGACTTTTGTGCAAGGTGAAAGATAAGGATCTAGTTTCATTCTTCTACAGGTGGCGATCCAGTTTTGCCAGTATTATTTTTTGGAGATGCTGTCTTTTCTCTATTGTGTGTTCTTGGCTCCTTTGTCAAATGTCAGGTGGCTGAAATTGCGAGTATTTTTGTTTGGGTCTTCCGTTCCATTGATCTATGTGTCTATTTTTGTGCCAGTACCATGCTGCTTGTATGATTATAGCTCTGTAGTATACTTTGAGATCTGGTATAGTAATCCCCCTCAGAGCTGCTCTTTGTGCTCAGGGTTGCTTTGGCTATCTGGGATCTTTCGCACTGCCATATGAATTTAAGGATGTTTTTTTCTAATTCTGTGAAATATGTTATAGGGATTTTAATTGGGATTTCATTGAATCTATATATTGCTTTTGGTAGGATGGTCATTTTCACAATATTAATTCTTCTAATCCATGAGCATGGGAGTTCCTTCCATCTCCTGGTGTCTTACTCAATCTCTTTCTGTAACGATTATTTTCATTGTAGAGATCTTTGGTGTCTTTGGTCAGGTTTTATATATATGTATATATAATTTTTTTCAGCAATTGTGAATGGGAGCATTTCCCTGTATTCTTTCTCCAATTGCTACTGATTTTTGTAGATTGATTGTATAACCTGAGACTATACTGAAAGTGTTGATCAGTTCTAGGAGTTTTCTGGTGGAACTTTTGGGATCTTTTAGGTATAGTATCATATCATCTGCAAAAAGCGATAGTTTGACTTCTTCTTTTTCACTTAGTACTCCTGTAATTTCCTTCTCCTGTCTTATTGCTCTAGCAAGAATTTGAAGCACTATGTTGAAAAGGAATGAAGATAGTGGACATCCTTGTCTGGTTCCTGATTTCAATGGGAATGCTTCCAGTTTTTCTCCATTTAGAATGATGTTGGCTGTGGGTTTGTTGTATATGGCTTTAATTATGTTGAAGTATGTTCCCTCCAGTCCAGTTTCTTCTAGGATTTTGAACATAAATGCATGCCGAATTTTGTCGAAAGCCTTTTCTGTATCTATTGAGATGACGATGTGGTTTTTGTCTTTGAGTCCATTTATATGATTAATGACATTCATTGACTTGAGTATATTGAAGCATCCCTTGCATGTCTGGAATAAAGCCTACTTGATCATGGTAAATGATCTTTTTGATGTACATCTGTATGCGGTTTGCAAGTATTTTGTTGAAAATTTTTGCATCTATGTTCATTAAGGATATGGGTCCATAGTTTTCTTTTTTAGTTTTGTCTTTACCTGGTTTGGGTATTAGAGTGATGCTAGTTTCATAGAAGGAATTGGGAGTTCTCCCTCTGTTTCTATTGTTTTGAATAATTTAAGTAGTATTGGTTGGAGGTCTTCTTCAAATGGCTGGTAGAATTCTGCTGTAAATCCATCTGGGCCTGGGCTTTTTTTCATTGGGAGGCTTTGTATTACTGTTTCAAATTCCTTTTATGTTATGGGTCTGTTTAAACTGTTGATCTCTTCTTGGTTTAACTTTGGTGGTTCCGATGCTTTTAGATATCCATCCATTTCTTATAGATTTTCAAATTTAGTAGCATATAAGTTTTTAAAATATTCCCTCATAATGGTCTGGATCATCTGAGTGTCTGTTGTGATGTTTTCTGTTTCATCTCTGATTTTGTTGATTTGGATTTGCTTTCTTTCTTTTGGTTATATGGGCTAAGGGTCTGTCTATCTTGTTTAGCTTTTCAAAGAACCAGCTCTTAGATTAATTGATTCTTTGTATTGTTTTCTTTGTTTCTATTTCATTAATTTCTCCTCTGATTTTTGTTATGTCTTCTCTTCTGCTGAGTTTGGATTTCATTTGTTCTTGCCTTTCCAGGGTCTTGAGTTGCAGTGTTAGGTCATTTATTTGGGCTCTTTCTAATTTTTTAATGTAGGCACTTAGAGCTATAAACTTCCCTCTTAGGAGTGCTTTAAAAGTGTGGCAGAGGTTGTGCTATATTGTATTGTCCTTTTTGATGAATTCCATGAATTCTTTTATTTCTTTCTTTATTTCTCCTTTGACCCATTCATGGTTTATGAGTGTGTTGTTTAATCACTATGAATTCGTGTAGTGACTAGGGCTTTTTCCAGTGTTGATTTTGAGCTTTAGTGCATTGTGGTCCAATAGAATGCATGTAATTATTTCAATGGTTTTTTTTTGTATTTGTTAAGGTTTGTTTTGTGGCCCAGTATATGGTCAATTTTTCAAAACATTCCATTGAGTGCTGAGTAGAAAATGTATTCTTTGGTGCTTGGATGGAATATTCAAAAGATTTCTGTCAGGTCCATTTGATGTATGGTATCATTTAATTCAGACATCTCTCTGTTTATTCTTTGTCCAGTTGACATGTCTAATGGAGACAGTGGGGTATTGAATTCCCCTACTAGTACTGAGTTGGGGTTAACCTGTGTCTTAAAGTCCTGTTGTGTTGTTTTTATGAATCTGGGTGCACCAGAGTTTGGTGCATATATGTTACGGATTGTAATATATTCCTGGTTAACTGTTCCTTTGATCAAAACGAAGTGACCTTCCTTATCTCTTCTGATGAGTTTTACTTTGAAGTCTATTGTCAGATATTAGAATTGCAACCCCTGCTTGTTTCTTAGTGCCATTTGCTTGAAATATTCTTTTCCATCCTTTTACCTTAAGGTAGTGCCTCGCCTTGAAGGTAAGATAGGTTTCTTGCAGACAGTAAAACAGATGGATTTTGTTTCTTAATCCATTCACTTAGCCTGTGTCTTTTGACTGGGGAGTTTAGTCCATTGATATTTAAGGTTATTGTTGAAAGATGTATATTGGTTGCCGTCATTTTGATTGCTGTTTGTTTTCTCTAATTTTGTGTTTCCTTGATTATACCTTTATTTATTTTCTTTCATTGGCCTGAGGTATAGTTGTTTCTCTCTCTGCTCTCTGTATTGCTTCAAATATTCTTTGAAGGGCTGGTCTTGTGGACATTTATTCTTTCAGGCTAGTTGTGTCACGGAACATTTTTCTTTCCCCAACTATAATAGACATTTTTGCTGGGTAAAATATTCTGTCTGTCATGTAGAACTGGAAATACCTTGGTCCAGGCTCTTCTGGCTTTGATAGTTTGCATTGATAAGTCAGCTGCAATTCTGATGGGCTTTCCTTTGTATGTGATTTGTTGTTTTTCTTTTGCTGCTTTTAGTATTCTCCCTTTGTTCTGTGCATTTATTGTTTTTAGTATGTCATGGGGAGTTTCTTTTCTGATCTGGTCTATTTGGTGTTCTATGTGCTTCCTGTATTTGTATGGGGGATGTCATCCCTTAATTTTGGGAAATTCTCTTGTACAGTCCTGTTTAAGATCTGGTCAATACCATTAACCAGAAATTATTCTCCTTCCTCTAGTCCTATGATCTGTAGATTTGGCCTTTTCATGGTGTCCCACATCTCTTGCATATTCCTTTCCTGAGTTCTTAAAAATTTTCCATAATCTTTGCTTGAGTGGTCCAATTCTTCAACTTTATCCTCCAGTGTTCATTTTCTTTTTTATATTTCATTCATTCTAGTGGTGAGGCTTTCCCATTGTTTCAAGTTGACTTATTAAGAGTTTTTCACTTCCTTCTTCATTTCTGCCTGAGTTTTCTTCAAT
>NW_008346683.1:4763335-4777919 GCF_000622305.1 Nannospalax galili
ATTCAGTGTCCTGGGTTATCTCTAGGGGGTTCTCCTTGTAGAACTCTTCTACAGGACTGGTGGAGTTTGGTGGGGACATAGTGGTTTTGCTTTCCATTTTATTATTCTTTCGTTGTGATTTTGGCATGTGAAGATTTTTGTTATTTATGATTCCTATATGAGAATTAAGTTGAATTATGCTTTTGTTTGTATTATCAAGGTGCCTAGGTCCTTTCCTTATTGGTTATGTAAAGCCCGTTTATACAGGTTTCAGGTTCTCTCAAGTTTTATTTTGGAGGGAACTGATGGCTTCAGATCAGCTACTCAGGAGCATCCACAGAAACCCAAGTCAGGTTCCAGTCAGGTTCACTCAGGCTTCCTTCTAATGTTTGAACCCCTATTAGCAGGAATTCAGAGAAAATTTGGGAAATTTCCTAAGGGGGGGGCGATTTTGGGACTCTCAGTTGGTCTGCTGTATTCTCAGCCCCTATGCCAGAGGGAGGCCAGAACCTGGCACTCTCTGGCCATTGCTGAGATCACAGCCTCTATACCAATGGAGGTCAGAGCCCACCCTCTCAGACTGCTAGGATCTCAGCCTTAGCCTACCAATGTTAGGACTGCCCTGGAGCCTTGGGAGGGACCTCAAGAAATCCCAGGTAGGGGAATAGGTATGGAGCAATTAGGGAAGCTCATCACCACATGGAGGCAGGATCCAGGTGCTCTCAGGCAGTCTCCTGCATTCTTAGCCCCTGTGCCAGAGGGAGGCCAGAACCTGGCAGGCTCTGGTGGTCTGCTGAGATCTCAACTGCTACACTGGTGGTGAGTAGAACTCACCCTCTCCCCGACTTTATATTTCATGGAAGCATGTCCACTGAAGTCACAAAGAAGTCAAGATGCAAGATAAGAAAATTAAAATGTTTGAGATACACTACGACATCCTGCATGGCTGGATGGTGTGCCTGTACAGAAGAGGGGCAACACAGTATCTAATAAAATATTACACACAAGACAATTTAATATTAAAGAAAGCTGGAGAGCAGGAGACGCTGTTCTGTAGAACTCCTAAATGCTTTATTCCCAGGGATGAGATACTCTAAGCAGGTATTCAGAAACAAAGGGTAGGCAGATCAAAGGACTCAGGAAACAATTAGCAACACCATGTGGCCTGTTTGCAAGGTATTGAGCAGATGTTCACACAAAGGTGGAAATAAGGCATAGTTTTTGTTTTGTAATCTAATCTAAACATGAGGGACACTGCACTTCAGAACCTTCGAGGACATATGCATCTGCCTCTGCCATTATAGACATCCTTGGCTATTGGCAACTTTGCACATAGCCAAGCATGCTTTCAGCAGAGTTCAAACAGGGTAGTGGTCGCCAACAGAGAGATGGCTCAGTGGTTAAGAGCACTCCCTGCTCTGGCAGAGGACTCAGGTTCAGTTCCCAGCACCCTCATGGAGGTTCGCAATGTCCTGTAACTCCAGTTCCAGGGAAGCCAGTGTCCTCTTTTGGTCACCCTGGACTCCAGGCATGCATGTGGTACATATACATGCCTGCAGGCAAACACATAAAATAAAAATATTTTTGTAAAATTAAGCACTAGAAAAGGAGAAAGACCGCGTACACCATTTGTATATACTAATCATTGAAACCAAAGTGTACCAACAAGAACAGATGTCAGGAAGGCTACAGACAACATCAGCCTTCACCTACACAAGCAACAGGTAGTCAGAAGATATCCTACCTGAAATAGTATAAATGAGTAACAGAATGAATAGGACTGTTCCTATGAGGAAAACTAGACAATCTTTTTTAAAGAGAGAAATGATTTATTGTTTTCTCACTTTCAGATGTCTCAGTACATAGCAGGCCAGCGTCGGTCGTGTTTCTGAGCACAGTGGAGCAGAGCAGTTTGTATGGTATGAAGGAGAAGTATAGCACACGGGGGTTGGAGGGGGGGTAGTGTACGTTTGTGTGTGTAATTTTCTGTTTCTTGAGGAAGGGTCTCGAGTAGCCCAGGTTGGTCTTGAACTCCCTATATAACTAAGAATGACTCTGAACTCCTGATCTTCCTGCCTCAACCTCCCAAGCATGGGGACTGCAGGCATGCACCACCACACGTAGCCATAGTGAAGACTCTTGAAATATTAAAGAAATGATGCTTAATTTCCTTCCCACCCTTGACTATGTCCTGGCTGTCCCCAAACTACAGTATAAAAAGAGAGGAAAAAATGTAACTTTATAATGGAGAAACTTGCCCTCAGCCAGAGAGGGCCAAGGTTAGCCTCTTCAGTAAGTCATGATGAGATGTACCCCAGATGTGACTGGATGAGAACAGCACTCTACCTCTGAGGTCTTCCAATAGCCTGTAACCCTGTGAGAAAAACACAGGTGGACTCCAGTAGTGGCAACTCCAAAAATTCTATAAATAATGGTCAAGGCCTTCAAAAATAAGGAAAGTCAGCAAAATTGTCACAACCTGCAGGCACCAGCGGAGACTCGAAAAGCCAGTGTGATGTGATATATACCAGATGGGGTCCTGGGACAAGACAATATTAGAAGAAACTAGAGAACTCCAAATCAACTGTAGAAATTAGTGTACAGTAATGTGTCAGTGTTGGTTCCCTAGTTTTCACAGATGTGCCACAGTAACATAAAATCTCATGCCAACAATTGGGAGTACTGGGTGAGGAGAGTCACAAGAATACTCTTATCTTTGTGAGTTCTCTAGAAGTTTATTGGGGAGGGGGGCAAAATGACGTAAACACTAGAATAAAAGACAGGGGAGTATTTGGAGCTGGAGACACTTCTTCACCTCAAAGCATAGAGGCAAGAAGGGAAAAGATGGTTAAATATGATAAGATTATTAAAAGACACACACACACTTATTTATTTATTTTGGAAAAGAACATCATCACTTAAACTCCCTGTGTAGCTTCAAGCCACCAGGATGCAGGAACCCCCAATACCCTTAATCTCAGCTCTTAAGAATTTGGCCTTCATGATGACAGGCTGCTTGGAGAGCTTTCCCTTCCCCAGAAATTTGTAGTAGCTGGGGCACGACATCAGTGATGGGGGCAGATCCAGTCCTGTTTTGGGCAACATTTACCGGCGTCTGTTCACTGACCAGTGTCACAATTTATCAAGGTTGACAGTTGAACGGAAGCTCTGGCTCCTCCTTAAGTAGTAATGCCTCATATCAACTTTCCCAAAGTAACCTGGATGACATTTGTCGAAGTTGATCCTGTGGTGATGCATGCCACAAGTATTACCCCAGCCTGCTGGGTACTTCCGGCCCTTCCTGATTTGACCTTGGCAGGACTGGCCTGGGCTTACATGGCCCCAGAGTTTCCAGGTCTTCCTCAGTTTGGGTGGCATGGCAACAGCTGAAAGGAAAACAGGTGGCCCCTCACACAGTTACTTAATATATAAATTACCTTGCTAGGGCTCCATAACAAAGCCCTACAAATTGAGTGGCTTAAATAATAGAAAATTCTTTTCTCTTGAAGTCGGGAATCATACTGTCAGCAGCGTGGTTTCCTTTTGGGGTCGTTGTCTTTGCTGTGTAGATGGTGGTCTTGTTTGCCTGTGCGTGGTCTGAGTTCTGTCTCAGACCTGAACTCTGTCTGAGTTCTAACCTCTTTTTATAACGACATCAATCATACTGAATTAAGAAACACTAGTAAGACCTCGTTTTACCTGCAGTTTATATGACAAGATTAGTGTTTTTAATATGTAAAGTAGTTCTAAAAATAGAAATGATAACTGTTCCGAAACACATAGAAAAAAAACAAGAGATACTAAATAGTTCCAAGTGAAAAGATGCAAAGACATTTGAAAATATGCCTAACGGCTCGTAATAAAAATTTCATTTTCGGGGCCATCAAATGGCTCAGCAGGTAAAGGGTGATGACCTCATAGAATCCACATGGTGGAACAAGAAAAGTATTCCCACACATGTCCCCTGGCACATGTATGCCCACACATACACATATACACATAAAAACAAACAAATGTAATTTTTAAAAATATGATTTTCCCCTTCCTAGTTTTGCAAAAATCTCATGTTTGATAAATAGTTTTGTAACCAGGCTACAGTTAACAAACACTTCTATTTAAAATTTATTTATTTTTATTTTATGTGTGTGTCTTACCTGCATGTACCTGCAGTGAACACAGAGACCAGAAGAGGGCATCAGATACCCTGGAACTGGAATTACAGATGTTTGTTAGCCTCCATGTGGGTGCTGGGACCCAAACCCTGGTACTCTGCAAGAGCAGCCAGTGCTACTGACCACTGAGCCCTCTCTCCAACCCCTACGAAGAACTTTCATACATTGATAGGAATGTAAAAAATGTACATTCAGAATGTAGTAATACATAACAAGGTCACATATGCAAATGTTCTTTGATGCAGAAATTAAACTTCCAAGAGCTTGTCCCAAGCATTCACCGGCAAACACATGGAAAGACTGTACATACAAGCTTGTTCATTTCAACCCTGTTTGAAATACCAAAGCACTAGAAACAGGTGCACACACACACACAGTAAAATCATCCACACCTGTGCAAGGGATGAGGCCGATCTAAATATAATCATGGAATGCTGTCTAGAGTGTGCTACATTAAGTGAAATAAGCAAGATAAAGAAAAGCATGTATTTAGTTTTGTGACTGTTTAAGACAGGTGAGAGATTTAAAATTGACTACATATATTATCAGAGTCTTGCCAAAAAACTTGGTAGCCAGAAAAAGAGACTTTTATTGACCAGAAGTGGATAATTTAAACATAATAAAAATGGCAATTGCAGTGGAATAAAACATGCCAAATATTATTAAATCCATGAATTTATAATTATTCATTTTTGGATGGTGCTAGAGTACCAAGTCTATCTGCAAATTAGTAAGGAACGAGCTCAGCATTGACACCTCCCATTCCTGGTGCTAGATCTAACTCAGAGCCTCATGCATGCTCTACCATTGAGCTACATTCCCATATTAGCATAAAAATGGTTTGTAGGGAGATATGTGAATAGAGGCATAGATGATATGAAATCTGCCATTAGTTGATGATATTTAAAGCTGGGTGATATTTATATAAGGGGATTTGTTGTTCGGTGTTCTCTACTTTTGAATATAGTTGAAAATTTCCAGGCTGGCAAGATCACATCTACCACCAACCTGACAACCTGATTTTGATTCCTGGGACCCATGCAGTGGAAGGAGAGAATCGACTCTCAAAAGTTGTCCTCTGACCTTCACACATGCAGCGTGGTACACTCCCCACACACTCACACATACACACAGTAAGTAAATTAATAAAGTGTGCACATTTTTATAATTAACTCTATAATTTAAAAGCTTAGACATCAACTTAAAGTTATTGTTACGAAGATAGAATAATTTGAACATCATAAATCACTCAGTTGTGCATGTGGTACATGCCTGTAATCCCAACACTGAGGAGGCGGAGGCAGGAAGATCAGGAGTTCAAGGTCATCCTCAGCTATATAGCAAGCTTGAGGTCAGCCTGGACCACATGAAACCTTGTCTTATGAGCACACAAAAAATAGCTTTTCATATATTCATTTAATTGATCCAAATATTTTTGTATCTTTAAAAAAAAGCAAGTATTTTTTAAATGTAGGCAAACCAGATATTGCTTAATATGAAAAAAATAAAGAAGCAAAGCAGTCAAGAAAATTCTTAAAAAGAAAATGAGAGGAAACTAGTCCTATCAAATATTAAACAAGCTATAATTATCAATAACGAAAACAGTTGACATTAATAAACAAAGATCAATGTAACAGAATGGAAAATTTGGAAGACCCAATGTGTATGGGAATTTTCCATAATGATAAAGATGACATATGGGATCCTTTCTTCACAAAATCCTTGAGAAAACATGGGTGCCATTTTGTATAGGTTGAACTTGGGAAGGTTTTTTTTTTGGTTTTTTGTTTGTTTGTTTGTTTTTTAAATATGTGACTCAAAATTGAGATACCATAAAAAATAAATATATGGAACCGAGGAGATGGTTCATCAGGTAAAGTGCTTGCAGGGTAAGCATGAGGACCAGAGTTCAGATGCCCAGCAGCCACTTAAATGCTGAGTGGGTGTGGTAGACTGCCTGTAATCCCAGCCCTCAGGAAACATAGACAAGGGACTTCAGTAAACCTTCATTCTGTGTGGCAGATGAATAAATGCTAACAAATATATTTGACAAGAACCCTATGCCTAAAATAAGCCTAATAATAAGTGTGCTTGTTGATATATGTAGAAATAACAGAACCTTACAATAGCATTTTTAAGATTTTAGCCTTATGAACCTCTCCTTTAGACCTATGTTTAAAAACACTAAGAAGAAAGAACTTTCCGTTGTAAACTATTTCTTTTTTTTTTTTAGTCTGTTTGAGACAGGGTCTCCCTGTAGCCCCAGCTGTCCTGGAACTCGCTATGTAGACCAGGCTGTCCTTGAACTCACAGAGATCCCCCTTCCTCTGCCTCCCGAGTGCTGGGATTAAAGGCGTGGGCCACCATGCCCGACTCCATTCTAAACTTTAAGACAGACAAACCCACAAAAATTGCACTCAGAGTGCCTTGAAGAATGCTGCCTCTTGCAGTGCTCTTGAAGAAGCACCTCTTGAAATGTGTCTTATTTATTAAAACAGCTAAGAATAAACTGGCATCGGCAATATATATCACCTTACTGGGAAATATCACACTTGCCTGAAATATTTGCTTTTTTGTAAAACTGATGACTATTTATCTTTATTAACATTTTGTTTATTGTTTTTATTTATGTGTGATAGAAACCAGAAGTTCCCTGAGACAGGTGCTTCACCCCAGCCCCACTCCTAAGTTCAGCCACATCCCTATCTCAGGCTTGATGGAGTGCCACAGCTGTAGAAAAGCCAGACTTCCCACTCCTCCTCCCAGGATGTGTCTCTGTCCTTGCTCCACTGCGATGGCTAGCCAGCCACATCTCAGCTGAAACAGCTTCTTTGTTTTGTTCAAGTAAACGGCTCCAGGAAAGAGGGGACCATGTGTTTCCCAAGGATACCTTAGCTCAGACCCCACAGCTGTGTATGCTCTTTTTATTTCCCAATCCTATATAATCCCCCCACACACAAAACTTTTCATTCCCAAGGGAAGGTTGTTACCACCCCCTCACTGAATAAATGCCATCTTCTGACCTCCACGAGCTTTGCATGACTCGGGTGCTCTTACATACGTGCAGGCAATACACTCATACACATTGTTAGATTTAGAAGAGCAGAGAAAGAATAAAGTTTAGATAAATGACCAGAGTGAGACCTTTCAGCAGTTCAGTCGGCTGAAACCAGCTGAGCTGCCTGGAAGAGGACACTCTCCAGCCTGTGGAGCCACATGCAGCTTGTGCAGTACACTCTGTTTCCTATTTTCACGAGCTGTCACCCATGCTGGGGTGGGCTTTTGGTGATGCGGCTATCTTTGAGTCACTTCTGCTCCTGTAAGTAATACTAGCAAAACTCACTGGTTTACCAACTTGGATTTTTGAGGTCTCCTTACTTTGGGTATGCGTTATAGGAATTAAACCAAGACTGGCCTGGTACAGCAAGCTTGACTCAAACCAGAAAGCACGAGAAGCTTTCCGTTTACACACCACCCCTGGTTCAAGCTCCTGCTATGGAAAAACTGAAGCCCAGACCAGAAATGCATGCAAGTTTTAACAGGATTTTTCACATCATCCTTCAGCAGTAACCATCTTGGTGGACTGGAGATTTGGGACTTTGAGCACTGATGTGTACATGCCCTTTAGGCTATTATAGGAAATCTCAATTGGTCAGTGTTTTATAAAACAGGTATTTGGGGCAAGTATGGGCAAGGGTTGAGATATTCCCAGGAACATGATACAGTGCTGATACCAGTGTTAAGTCAAACTGGGCCCCAAGATGGAATCACTACTGACCCGCAACATGGCAATCACAACCTGGTGAGCAGCATTCCGGGAAACAGAAACTAAACCATGCCAGTTTCTCAGTAACCACCTGACCTTTGTTTTAACAATGCACCCTGATCATAATGGCAATTTTCTATGACAGTCAACTGAAAAACTGAAAAATACCTAACTAAACCCTCGCCCTACCAAGGCCCCTGCTTCTGACTCACCGCCCCCCCACCCCTCCTGCTACAGCCCCATCACTCCCTACCCATAAAAGAAAAACCCTATAAAATCCAGCCTGCTGTGAGGAGAAACTGCTGCTCCCTTTCTCCTGTGGGAGCAGTCCAGCACCTCATACATCCCAATAAATTTCTCCTTTCTCACCTCAGAGTGGTCTCTAGTGGTCCTGGTCTTTTCACAACCTTAACAACCAGTACAATCCCATTTTAACAAACCCGACACATTTCTTTAAGATCACAAGTTTCTGTGCCTCTCTGTCCTGTCCCATCTCAGCCCGAGACTGAGCTCAGAATTGCAGATTGTCTTTTTTGATTTGAGTAGAAACTTCCAAAGTACTGTTAGTTCCACAGATATCAGCAAGCATGCTTATTGGGCTTATTATTAGAAGTACATAAGTTTCTTATCAAATAAATGTTTTAGTACTTACTCATCTGCCATACAGAACAGAGTTACACTGAGGTCATAGTTTATTAATTGCCCATTAGGTTAATTTTTCCTCATCAGCTGGTTCCCTATTAGGGGTGAGCAGACATTTGCTCCCGTCTCCGCAGGAATAACGTCACATTGTATTGACCCATCTCCATCATCCAGGCATTTCTCTCGAAGACCTCTTTGCAAACGTATTATTGTGAATGTAGAAGTTTATCCATTAAAGCATTGTTTCAGTAAAGAAATGATCAAACAGATTATTTTACATCCATGCAAATGAAATGACGCACAGCTGTGTAAAAGAATCAGCCATTATGAATTAATTCATTTGAAGAGCTCCAAGTTACAGTGCTGTTTTTTATTTTACTTTATTAGGTTTGTGTTAATATTAGCCATACTCAAGGTTAATCCTTCAGTTAGACAGAAGTTAAAAGTTTCTTTAGGGTTCGTGTTTTGTCTTTTAAAAGTATTTAATTCAGGCTGGAGAGATGGCTCAGCAGTTATGAGCACTGGCTGCTCTTGCAGAGGACCTGGGTTCAAGTCCCAGCACCCACATGGTGGCTAACAACCAACAACTCCAGTTACAGGGGAATCCAACTCCCTCTTCTGACCTCCGTGGGCATTCCATGACACAGGTGCACTTACACACATGCAGTTAATATACCCCTACACATAAAATAAAAATAATAAATAAAACATACTTTTTAAAAGTATTTACTTCTAGGATCTGAAGACCTAGTTCCTTGAGTGTCTTGTAAGTCACCTTTAAGCAGGGACTTTGCATTTTTCTTAATTTTATTCTCATCCCCATTTTTGTCTGCTGAGGCAAGAACAACGACTGTCTGATCTAGGCTATCTCTACCTGAGCAGCAGAAAAGTCAATGGCTTTTCCCTGCTCCTCCCCAGCAGAAGCCCATAAATGTTTTAAAAGTGATGGGGAGAGGCTGAGGGAGAACCTGAGCTGTCCCTAGGCTTCTAAACACAACCTTTGCAGCTTCCCAGTGAGTCCTGGCTTCCCTTGCCCTTTCTCTTGGGACTGTTTTTCTTTTCGAAAGTCTATCTCATTGTGAGTATTGGTGACTTCTAGACCGCTTTCAGAAAAAGGAGGTGATCATGTCTCTCTTTCATCTGATATATTTCTACCTACAGGGCACTTGCTAAACTTAACTGGATAAGCGAGTAAGTTTTACAAAAAAAAAAAAAAAAAGAGGGTTTTTGTTTGTTTTTGACCAAAAAATATAATTGTACTAAAAAGAACAAATATATTAGCTAAAATAAGCTTTACAAATATTGAACCAGTATGCACAAATGCGAGCATTTATTTCATTTTAGTGATGGAATTAATGATCATCTATAAAGACAGATGTTATCAAATTTTTTCACATCAAATACAATAAAATCAGCACTGTGGAAGGCAGTATGCTACTAAGCATCACTGTTAGAAGGAATGGGGCCAGAGGGCTGACTCCTGCTTTCAACCTGTTCGATCTCCCTGGGTAAGCCATTGCTCTATCAGTTCCCTCATATGTAAATTGGAAATAATCTAAGAACCTGGTAGCTGTGAAGATTAAGTGGGGGGATTATAATTACTACATTTTGAGAAAATACCTCCTGCTTCGGGTACTATAAAGAGTTTTTACTTGTAAATATGTAATATAAACTCATTAGGAGGTCATAGCTAAAATTTGAATGCTGAACTCCAGTTTTGCCTAAAATGTAAATAATTTACTATATCACCAACAGATGGCAGTATCTCATGGTTTCTTTACCACAGTTGGCCCAACCATGCTGCCCTTGGGCGGTTGCACCTCTCAGAATGTTTTAAATGGGACTCCCTTTAGCATCTACTTAACTCCTTTAATGTGCATTTATGGACACCCAGAGAAGAATGAAAAAGATTCACAATCTTCTTTTGTCATGACAGGGTTAGAGGAAGAGGCAGGGAGAGAAATCCTTGCATGTGCTAGCCAAGATCTCTCCTTCAACTGCTCAAGTCAAACATTTTCTAGTTTCAATGGAAATTTCAATTTGGGAAATAAAAAAACATATAGTCATGCACAGTAAATGGTTGATGACCCTCAAAATGTGGAGATTTCCGGCCCTTCCCCCTTTTTAAAGTGATCTCAATCAATCTGACAGAGGTATTGTCCCTTGCTGTGGCCCTAAATCCTCAAAGTCAGGGGCAATCTTGTATGAATTTGAATCCAAACTACTCATTCAGTTGTTCATTCAGTCATAACAAGAATTGACTAACTTCTTCTCACTCCAGTGTGAAGAAGATAGCACTAAAGGCACAGTGGTTAACAGAGACTATACCTCTAAAAGGTCAGGCTATCTGCCCTACAGGGCTGCAGAATCTGAACTGGTGGATATCACATTCCAGCCCCTTTCTGCTAACACATACACATTTACACAGTGCCCTGCACACGTAGGTAGAAGCCAACAAGTATCTGTTCTATCAAACAACCTAGGCACATCACCAAAAGCCTGGAGGCTACAGAATCACAATGACTGTTTTACTCTGTTCACCAAAAATGATAGGCTCAGGACTGTATTTTTGGAAAATGGATACGTTTTATATTGAATCTCTCAACTTTCTGGCTTCCTACTCCTTTCCCCAGATATGAGTATTAGCAACTTGATATTTTTTTCTTTCCCCTATATTTCAAGTATACCATAACACACATACACCTCCTCTCTCTCTCTCTCTCTCTCTCTCTCTCTCTCACACACACACACACACACAAACACACACTTATAAATACACACATACAGACAGCACATTATCTGTGGAGTTGGGGGTTATAGAGGGTGCCCTTACTTGTTATTTACTAGAATGGAACCATATTCTTTCCCCTTCTCATTTTCAACCCCACAGGACATAAATACTTCCAAGTCAATGTCATATAATCATATAATTCTTTTCCTTAATGTTCCCTAATGTTTGTTTTCTTTTTAAACTATTTTACTTTTAGTCATTGTACATTGTGCTGTGTTTCACACAGACATTTTCATGCAGGTTTATCAAGCACTTTGACCATGTTCAGTCTCCTACCTTACTCTCTTCCATTTGTGTAATATATATATATGATTTTATGTATCTATATAAAATCTAGGATCCATAAACGACAGAAAGTATGTGATGTTTATGGATGATCTCCAGCTGCATCCATTTCCCATAAAATGACATGATTTTGTTTTTCTTTATGGCTGAGTAAACTCCATTGGGTTATATATTCCACATTTTCTTCATCTATTCATCTTCATGACTTTTTGAAATGTCTAAGGATTTGTTTCTATATTTATTCTCTTTGTTGCTCAGAAAGTAGTTAAGAGCCTGAAGGACAGGCGCATATCCAGTGAAGTCTTTGTGTCAATAGCTCCCAACCGCTTTCAGAATGCCTAGAACAGTCTAGATTCACACAAACCGAGGTGGACTGCTAGATGGCAGCAGTAGCCTGCGCTGTTTTTAGACTCTGTGGATACTGCTCACAATTATAGGGACAGGAGGTCTCTTCCCTCTCATTTCAAGTGGGAAAGCTGAGGCCCCCAAAGGGAAAAGCAGGAATTAGGTTTAAGGGGCCAGTTAGCCAAACACCCTAAAATGGACAGAATTGTATACAGATCATATATGTTTTGCAACTTGATATTTTCAGGAAAGTTTTTCTTAAAAGCTGTAAAAATGATTTTAAATGTTTTGTGTAAAAATGTTTCGGGGAAAAAAAAAAAACCAACAATGTACAAAAGGACAGAAAATGAAATTAGAAGTAAATCTCCCTCCCACTCCAATCGAGGTCTCCTTTCCAGAAGAGAAACCAACTCACAACCAAGGTTTTGATGAACAATCCAGAGATATTTGAATTAAACACACAGCCAGCTTTGATGCCATATCCAAGCTGTGTGTGTGTGTGTGTGTGTGTGTGTGTGTGTGTGTGAGAGAGAGAGAGAGAGAGAGAGAGAGAGAGAGAGAGATGTGTGCACATGTGGCACAATGCGTGCATAGTGTATAAAGTAATATGAACAAAACTATGATGCTGTGGATCCCAGGAAAATGTCTCCTTCACCCAAGAACAGTCCATAAAGTGGTCTCCAAACTCCGGGGTGGCTCCCCGACCCCCTCCACCCCATTTCTCTATTGATTTAAAGGATTGAAACTACCATTTGCATCCACAATATCGATCTTGGTAAATCCTGCTTTCTGAAGCTCTCCCCGCTGTAATTAAATTACTGTAAATACAATTAGAAGGTCCCTCTAGGTGGTCTGTGTGACACCAGCCCCAAAGGAATTGTCTTGAGATATCTGAACCTTAAAGTAAAGCACAAAGTGGCGGGAATCCCCTTAATCTTGGGGCCCTGTCCTTTGAGGATTTGTGGCTGTGAAATAACTGGAGGCCCGGGTTTAAGCAGAGCTAGCCGACACTTTCAGGAGACATTTTTCTCAATCAGTCCTGGCCTTCAGGGTCAGCGTGGGGGTTTCTGCCTCCAGGGCCAGCTTCCTGCCCTTTCCCTGGGTTGCCTCCCAGGCCTGGCCCGTGTTTTGCAATTCTGCCTCCAGTGTGGCAGAGCAGCGTCTGGGCCAGCTTTGCATCCAACACTTATTACACTGGGTTGGGAGCTGTTGCTATGTGGTCCATGTGTGTTGCCCAACAAGCTTAAACTTTGCCTAGCCCGTGCTAAACTAATTTGCGTCAATTTGTCTACATCATGCCAACAATCGTTCTGAGAGTCCTGAATAGAACATACAAGGCTCCTGATAAAGGCCCTCGGACCAGATGCCGCCGGCCATTCTGCAGCGCCTCGAGATCCGTAGTTCTTCACCATGGTTTCTTCATATCCTAGTGACAATGTTAGTTTTTCCACTGTGGAGTTAAAACTTTTTTTTTCTTTTTAAACAAAAGATGGTGGCTATACAACCGGCAGTCCCACTGATTTTTTTTTTAAAGACATGGCTGAATTCTAGGCCTAGTGTTTCCTGACAGCTTTTTCTTTTTCTTTTCTTTCCTTTTTACAAGTTTTAAAGACAGTAAATGGAGTTTTCTAGAAAGCATCGTGCAACTGTAACCATGTACTACTCAAATTATGTGTCGTTAGGTGGGACTAAAATTGTAGGTCTAAAAACTGAGCACTTTTTTCAGAGATATTTTTGGAAAATAAGAAAATAAACAACATTTAGGCCTAAAGACAGCAAAAGCCAATACAAGACAACCAGAGTAATTTGTGATAAAAAGAGTTCTCGGGGACCATTTTGTGTTGTTGGATTTTGTTTTGCTTTGCATTTTTGAGACATGGTCTCACTTTGTAGCTTAGGCTGCCTGGGAACTCACTGTATAGCCCAGGTTGGCCTTGAAATCTCTGCAATTCTCCTGCCTCAGCCTCCCAGTGTTCAGATTATAGACATGAACTACCATACCCAGCTCAGAAATAATCTTTTTTTAATATTTATTTTGTTTTTAATTGTGCACGCATGTGTGTCTGTTTGTGGGTATGTACACATGCGTGCAGGTGCCTGAGGAGGTCAGAAGAGGGTGTCAGATCCCTTGGAGTTAGAATTACAGGCAATTGTAAGCTGCCTGATTTCGGTGGTAGAACTGAACTTGGGCCTTCTGCAAAAGCAACTCTTGACAGTTGAGACACTTCTCCAGTCCTGGAAATGATCTTAATGTGGGAGAATTTTCTGGGGTTTTTTTTTCTAAGCAAAGTCTGTAATGGCTCTCCTCTCCTTCCATTAATTCCCTTTCCCTCCTCATTTAAGGATCTGCAGTAAAAACTTTCCTTAGAAAACTGACAAATGTTCAAATGCTCACATATAAGTGTTACAGCAGCATGTCTAGGAATACATGAGAATGTATTCAAAGGGCTGGAGGTGTAGCTCAGTGATGGAGTCCTTGCCAAAGGGGAAAAAAGCTGAAGTCATTTAACTAGGCGGGGTAGCTCACACTCTTAACCCCAGTAGTGGTTTTAGGCTAACCCAGGCTACACAGTGAGACCTTATTTCAAAAATGCATATATATAT
>NW_008346683.1:4777968-4788554 GCF_000622305.1 Nannospalax galili
TATTGAACAACTACTATGTGTCCAGCACTCTTCCAAGCATTTGAATCTAGCAGTAAGCAGACACATTCCTTCTGCTGGACAGAGGAAAGAGATACTAAATAAGCAAACCTGGATACATCCAGCAGAACACCATGCAACAGACAATGAGATGCCAGGTAATGGGAAGCTCTAAGAAGAAAATTTAAAGGGGGACAAAGTGATACTTTGGAGACAAAGGTTAGAAAAGATGTCACTGGCGAGTTATTGCACAGAAACTCAAAGAGAGCACAGCCCTTACTGTATCTGTGATCCAGGCAGAGGGAACTGTAGGAGTCCAGGTTCTTTTCTTTTCTTTTCTTCTCTTCTTTCTTTCTTTCTTTCTTTCTTTCTTTCTTTCTTTCTTTCTTCTTTCTTTCTTTCTTCTTTCTTTCTTTCTTCTTTCTTTCTTTCTTCTTTCTTTCTTTCTTCTTTCTTTCTTTCTTCTTTCTTTCTTTCTTCTTTCTTTCTTTCTTTCATTTATTATTATTTATTTATTTATTTTCAGACAGGGTCTTCTTGTAGCCCCAGCTGGCCTGGAACTCACTATGTAAACCAAGCTGGCCTCAATCTCCCAGAGATATGCCTGCTTCTGCCTCCCAAGTGCTGGGATTAAAGGCATGTGCCACCAGCCACCATGCCTAGCTTGGAGCCCAGGTTCTTAAGGTGAGGTTGGCTTTGAGCATCTTGGAGAACAGGGAGCTAGGGCAGGCATGAAATTCCAAAGAGATGAGACTTGACCGGAGGCTGTGGTGTCGGGGGTTTCTACTACTCAGTGTCACAGTGAATATGGATAGTAGCACACTAGCTTTCAGTCTGTCCAGCTGTCCTAACAGAGCTGTAGAGAAAGGTGGGCTGGATGACAGATCGATAGGAGCATTCAAAGCGGACTGAGGCTAACAGGCATATGAGAAAACCTCAAATTATTAGCAAATGATAAAATTACAAACAGGCAATGAAACACAACTTCTCTACCAGTGATCTGGAAAAATTAGACAGTTGGATCATCTCACTTATAGCCTGAATTGTGGGCACAGGGGCACCCTTAAGCACAGCTGGTACCAGGGCAGACAAGTGTTTTAAATATCATTGTTCTAAAGAACAATCTAGAATTACTTAGGCAAATAAGTTTAAGATACTCTGTGGTCAGTAGCTGATCATGTCTCCTTGATCATATATACGCATCCCTACCCCCTGAGTGGGGACACAAAAGGTAACAATAATGGAGCCCCTTAAAGCAAACCAAAGTCAGGAACTTCAAGGAA
The DNA here is from genome assembly GCF_000622305.1 of Nannospalax galili. Lineage (NCBI taxonomy): Eukaryota > Metazoa > Chordata > Mammalia > Rodentia > Spalacidae > Nannospalax > Nannospalax galili. The sequence continues at coordinate 4,779,249 of NW_008346683.1, forward strand.
GGGTGAGTAGGGGCCTGTTTATGACTGGGCCGTGGAGACCATATTAAGGAATTTATTAGCAGGGGAGCAATGATGGATTTCCAGCAAGTCTTTAAAGCAATAAAACTAGATAATTAAAAAAGAACCATTTTGAGACTACCTAAAGCCAAACTGCCTAAATACTGAAAGATACCTTGTATAATTATGCAGCCTTGGATAAGCCTCCTTAGCCTCTCTTGGCCTCAATTTCTTCATCTGTGAAACAGATACATTAGTCAACATTAATAGTCTTCTTAAAATCTCTAAGTCCCAACTGTTCCTATTTACAGACAAGTAGATCGAACCAGATCAGAGAGTCTCAGCTTAGAGTCCATCCAGGTTTCTCCTTTCCTTCTAAAGTGAAATCAGAATCTCACTTTAAAAAGTTTTTTTTTTAATCATTTTATTTACTTGACTGTGTGTATCTTCTGCCTTCATGTAAGTATACCACATGCATGCAATAACCATGGAGGCCTGAAGGCGGGTCAGATCCCTTGGAACTGGAGGTACCAATGGTTGTTAGTTGCCATGTGGGTGCTAGGAACCTATACCAGGTCCTCTATAAGAGCAGTCAGTGCTCTTAACTGCTGAGTCATCTCCCCAGTCCAGAATCTCATGTTTATAATTCCATAGGCAATTCAGGTATAGCCAGGGTTGAGACTCATCAAACCAGATGCTCCTCTGTAATATACCCCACACACCTCTACCTGGATCTCACCATACATACAGAACATATTGGATGGGAACCTCATTCTTAGCTTTGATTACTTCTGTAATTGATGACTTCTTTGAGACTCAATGTTTCAAACCAGCAGGGATTAGTCAGATGAGCCACAGGCTCCAAGGGAGACTCTGGTTGAGGGGTCACCTGTATTTGTATGAAGTTGGCACAGGGCGATGAGGAGACTTGAGGCCTGGGCAGACAGGCTAATGAAAACAAGATCCTACACAGGAGCTGCCAACATTAGGACTTGGCTCACAGGAGGCCACTTCTCAACTGGTCTGAATGGCAGATGCCACTTGGCATCTCTGAGCCTTTGCCAGACACCTGCAAACCAGGACGTTTTGGCAGGTGAGGAGGAGCTAAGAGAATAGAGCTTTTCTCAAGCTGTTCCCCCATGACAACATTAACAGACATCTGGGGAGACACGAGGTGGAAAAGACAAGCCACTGCATGTTGGACTGGGTGTGTGAGAACTCGCCAGTCAGGGGCAGGAAAGGGACTTTGTGCTGAAGTGCTACTTTCATGTCTGAGCTGAGCATGTTCTGGGCACCCTGAATGAGACCGGCTGATGCTTTGTATCAGATGTAAAGTGGCCTCTTTTCACAGGGCTGGCACTGATGGCTGGGAATCCAGAGCTCTCTAGGAGCTTAGCAGAGCTGGACACGGAGCCTGAATGGTGGTTCTGTGGAGCAGCAGGGACACTGCTGCCTTCTGGAGGATGTTGTCACCATAAAACAGGATTCTTCAGCCTGGAAATGATGGAGTTTCTCTGTCAGGACAACCTGCTACACCCAGCCCTCCTGGGGCCCAGATCTCCAGCGCAAAGACTACATATTCCCAACCAGGCTGGAACATAAACCTCATGTAGGGATGCCTTTTAGATAGCCAATTATTAGCATGTCGAAGGTAAACAGTATGAGAAACTACTGTGATCAAGATTGTCCCTGGAAATATGGTGTTAAAATCAAAGTTAGAATTTCTGTTCGTTTATGCATCCTCTCTATCAGTAGTTTTATAGACTTCATCTTCAAAGTGTTCAAAATAATCATGTGATATTATGCCCACTTATTATCATCATCATCGTTATTGGAGATGATATCTCAATGTGTTGTCCAGACTGGCCTGGAACTTCTGGGCTCAAGTGATCCCCTATCTTGGAATTATAGGTGCATACCACTGTGCAGGGCTCCATTTTATAGTTGAGGAAATGCTCAACTCTGGAAACTAGAACTACTTGATCAAGTTTTGAACCACTGGGATTCAGACTCTGTTCCAGTTTTAAAACCTAAATTTCTACTAGGTTGGGCTTTCCATATAAGCAGCTGGGAGAAAGCGATGTTTACACAGCAGAACTTGTTTGTGTGTGGTGTGTACATGTTTGTGTGCGTGTGTGCATGTGTATGTGTACATGGAAGATGAAATTCAACTTTATATGTCTTCCTTTATTATACACTACCGTGTGTGTGTGTGTGTGTGTGTGTGCACGTTCATGTTTGTGTGGATGAGTGCAGGTGTACACATGTGCTGTAGTGCATGTGTGGAGGCTGGAGGACAACCTCAGGTATTGCCCCTTGCTCTCTACCTTGCTTGATGCAGTTTCTCTATTGTTCGCTGCTGCAGGCCTGTTGGTCTGGGAGCTTCTGGGGATTTTCCTGACTCTTCCCTCCCATCTCGCCTTAGGAACACAGGGACTACAGACACATGCTACCATGCCCAGCTTTACATGGGCTCTAGAGATTCTAACTCAGGTCCCCACAACTGAGGGCAAGTGCTTCAGCTACTGAGCCATTTTCTACTTCCCTTCCTCCTTCAGTCTTTGCTGAACCTGGAACTCACCAATTAGGCTAGGCTGCCTGGCCCATGAACTCCACAGAGGTCTGCCTGTCTCTCCCTCCAGTTGCAGTTACAGGCTCATAGTACAGTGCCCAGCTTTTTATGTGGGTGCTAGGCACCTGAACTCAGATCCTCATGCTCGCGCAGCAGGTTCTTTATCGGTTGAGCCATCTCCCCAGCCCCCAGAGCTTGTTTCTAAAGAAAGGCAAGGTGAAAGAACCAAGGGTTTGCTTCAACTTGACTAGTATGTAGACACATTTAGTGTCTGAGACTATAAGTTTATCATTCAAACTTCCAAGAAGGGGTCAAAAAGTGAGAAACTAAAGAGTGGATTGCTTCTTAGAGTTCATGGTTTGCAGGAAGTGAAAAAAATGTCTTCTCCACGCTTTAAAAAAAAAAAAAGGCTGGGGATGTAGTTCTGTTAGTAGAATGCTTGTCTAACATACACAAGGCCCTGGGTTTGATCTCCAGTGCTGCATGGTGGCACATGCCTGTAATCATAGCACTGGGGAAGTAAAGGCAGGAGAATCAGAAGTTCAAGGTCATCCTTGGTTACACAGAGAATTTGAGGCCAGCTTGGGCTACATAAGATCCTGCCTCAGTGCGAGGGTTGGGGAAAAAGCTTGGTTGTTCTGAGACTCAGCTTCTCCAGTTGGAAAAGAGGGTAATAAAGCCCGTTTTAGCTGTCTAGAAGCAGCACAGTATCAGGCACTTCATAACCACTGTACTTGGCTTCCTCTTCCTGTGACATCAAAGCAAAGTGGCGGTGGCATCTGTTAGAGAACCCCCATGAGGTTTTCATCACCCAGAAATTCTTCTTGTATGACACCACAGGGAGCAGTGAGTGTTGACATGGAGCACTTGTGAGTGATGACACAAAGCACTCTGGGTATCCACCCTTGACCAGGGTAGCAATCTGCACCCTCTGGCCTTTACAGGAACAGCTTTCTTCTGCTCCAAGCCTTGGAGACATGGGCTGGGTGTTTCAAAAACTAAGAACTAAAATATCCATCCTAGAATTTTTGTAGGTAGATCTATATAATGGGAAAAAAGGGAAGGGGTGGTTTTATATATTGCTTTAATCACCAAAATCAGGAGGTAACACAAACCACAATGTAACCTGCATTTTCAGATTCATCTCTGACGGCCCCGTTATCTGTCATTTCTTTTCTGATGCAAGTAGTTCCCCACCTAGGAACTGGGCAAGCAGTCATGTTTCTGTGTGCACAGAGGGGTTAATGACTGTGGTTGGCAATGAGATGAATTTATGGCCATGCAGAGAGAAGAATAGCTATCTTGGCTATTTCTACTTCAAAGTGCCTCTTAGGGGCCTGGAGAGATGGCTCAGCAGTTAAGAACACTGGGTGTTCTTGCAGAAGACCCAGATTCAAATCCCAGCACCCACACGACAGCTAATACCTGTCTGTAACTCCAGTTCCAGGGGATCCAACGGCCTCTTCTGTCCTCCGCAGGCATTGCATGACACGGGTGCACTTACCTACGTGCAGGCAATATACGCATACACATAAAAAATATTTTTTTCAAAGAGCCTCTTAGAAGGAAAAGGCAGTGTCCATTTTCAAAAAACATGAGATGATGTGGTGGTTTGAATGTAAATTATCACTGTGGACTTGTGTTTGAATAATTGGACCCCCACTGCTGACACTGTTTAACAAGTTATAGAATCTGCAGGACATGGCCCTAGCTGGTGGACACAGGCTACTAGGAGAGAGCCACCTTTGAAAGCTTCTGCTTCCTTATCTGCCCAGATGTGAGCAAGCCTCAGCCACACATTCCCACCAACATGAATTGTGCAACTGTGCCCTGTCCACCAGGACAGACTTCTCCCTGAAACTACGAACTGTGATCAACCTTTCCTCTCTTGTTTCTGTCAGGTAGACATGGTTACAGAGACGACAAAAATAACTAATATACATGGCATGCGTCTCAGCCTGGATCCCTCCTGAGTGTGTCACCCTGGGCCCGCAGGCAGCAGCTTTTTCACTCATTCCTCAGGGTGGTCCTGATGCTTAAGACTGAGTTCCAAAGCTCATCACTCTGCAGACACCATAGGAGCACAAGGCCTTGGCCCATGAGCTGTCCCCCAAAGATTCTGCTTTCTGTTCCATCTGACATGGGGTTTGGGGACTTCACTGATCAAAACCAGAAGACAGGTGAGGGAGAGAGGATGGAAATCACAGAATATGAGTACACTGCTGTAGAAAGAGAAAAAAACATACATCCACCTTGGGAAACCATTTATTGTAATCTGTCTGTTGGGAATCACCATCTCCTACCACTCAACATTGTGACTCATGGGCATACACCCTGCAAAAGTACGGTCAAGAACGGTCAGGGGACACAGACAAGACAATTCATAGGAGCATTATTGAAATAGACTTGATTAGTAGCAGTAGCAATTAAAATGTGCCACCAACTGTGGAAGGGATAAATTGTGGTGCTCATAACATGGGATGCTCCCCAGCAGTGGAAAGTCATCGCAGGTACATGCAGCAGCAAGGGTAAACCTCACAAACCAAAGGGGAAGGCTATAAGAGAAGAAAAGGAGGTCACTCCTGTCCTTTGTAGGTGGTCATGGTGCACAAGGCAGGTGCACAAGGGCCAAGCATGACAAACCTCCTTGATCATACTGTTACATGACATGAAAGCCTTGAGAATAAGGACCCCCACCCTCAATATTGGGGGTGAAGTGTCAGCTTTTATAATCAGGTCTGATGAAGTATGGACAGCTGTAGAGAAATACGGGCCAGGCATGGTACCACACAGTTGTAATCCCAGCACTCAGGATGCCTGAGGTAGGAGAGTCACAAATTCAGGGCCAACCTGGATTACATAGTGAAACATCTCAAAGTAAATAAAACATTAAAAAGAGAAATATGATTGGACAGAAAGGCTATAGTCTAAAAGTAATGGTCTGAGTGGGACAAATCCAACAAGGCTTCTCTGCAGGGTTTTGGCCTCTTTGGGCACCATTCTTTTGTCCCTGGGGGTTAGGACTCCGTCTGTACTCAGACAAGGTAGGCCAGAGCGTTTCTTTATGACTAGCTCTACCACAGAAAGGCATGAGAGGAGCATAGGCTTTGTGGCTGACTTTGAGGAGAAAAGGGGTCTAGTTTCTATGACCTGCCTTGAGAAATAGAAATAGAAATTCTAGTCTCTACGGCTTCCTTGGGGAGAGAAGGTGGAGCTGGAGACAGGACGGCAGGAGAAGGTACGGGAGAAACTTCTATTCTGGAGCCTTCATTCTGGAGTAGTATGTCTTAGCTCCAACAAGAGAAAGAAGTCAGACCAAAGAATTCATACTATGGGCTTTCCATTTACACAAAGTGTAAAACAGCAAAAATAAATTACACGTGGTAGCACACGCCTTTAGTCCCAGCACTCGGGAGGCAGAAGCAGGCAGATCTCTGTGAGTTCAAGGCCAGCCTGGTCTACATAGTAAGTTCCAGGACAGCTGGGGCTACAGACAGACCCTGTCTCAAAAAGACCAAATAAAAATAAAAAATAAAAAAATTACAGTCTTTAGTAATATACTCTGGGGTGGTAAGGTATAAAGAAAAGTATGGATGTGACTTTGGTACAAGTTGATGACTTGACTGTCCTTGAGCAGGGGTGGGTGGGAGTGGTTTACAGTCAGAAAGGACTGTGAGGGAGGCTTCTGGAGGGCTGACCCTGTTCTAATCTTTTGACCCAGCACTCTCAGGCACATACTTGATAACATTCCATTAAAGTGCACCTTAGCTCCTGTCTCTATAGGTGCTGTCTCCTTTCGCCTCACTCATGTCCATCATGGGTTGAGAAAAACTGAATCCGGATCTTCCTTGGGCCTTCCACCATGTGAGCTTTGACATGGTCCTAATGCTCTCTGTCCAGGCTTCTTTACAAAATGTCTCTCTGTCTCTCTGTCAGCATTATCCATTAGGGCCCACAGATCTATTGAAGGTATCTGCACCCTCCCTTCCCCCATGCTGGTTGTCAGATTGTATGTACTTGTGTCTTTTTTGTAAGGAGTGGTTCATATGTCTTCTTACAATTCCTAGCTTGACCTGTGGTTCAGAAAAATGCTAAGAATCATTGCTAAGGCTGGGGATGCAGCTGACTGGTAGAGTGTTTGCCAAGTGTGCTTGAACCCTGAACTCCATTCCCACAAGAATGGAAGTAGACAGGCCTTGAACACAATCCCTGTGGCTCTATGCTCCATTCTCCATCTGTTTTCATCCCTGCCCCCCTCAACTGAGACCAGGATAGGCGGACACACATAATTACCCAGAAGCATCTAATATGGGTGGGATGGGGAGAGCTCTTCCACAAGCAAGAGCAGGCTGGGAAAGCCCAGCAAAACGTCTGTTACACGTTTGAGTGAGAGGAACAATCAAAGAGTAGAAAGCTTGGGAGTAGCGGAGACTGCCTCCCTGTTACCCTCTGAGCACTGGCTTTCCCAATAAATCCCCACACCTCTTTCTCAACAATTTCCAGTTGTTCAAAGATTCAGTTGAGGGTCAGTTGAAGCCCCAGTGGCTTTTCCAGGGCTCACACCCACCAGCTCCCAGGCCATTACTATATGCTTGACCCCCCCCAAACCCCCCCACCAAGCCAGGAACTCATTTGCATATGGCTCAGTCAGCTCCTTTTTCCTTTTGTTGGGCCCCCTTGGTGCCCAAATCTGTTTCTTATCACTCAGAGGCCATATTTCAACTTCAAGTCCCTCCACATCCTTTGTCAACTAAACATAAAAGGGGCTGTTTGTTTACTAAACTTATTTTTCCGAGACCCTCATTGAATAAGAGACCTGCAATAGGATTCTAGAAGCTATACGTTAACTAGTTAATTTCTCAACTTGAGTTTCTCAGACTTGCAGTCCTGGAGGTCACTCAGAAGATGAGTACCTGTCCCTTGAGTTCCTTAAGTAACTTGGCAGAGAACCCTGCTTCAGTCATCTGTTACAATAACGTTGGGTCTTTGAGGTTCATTCCAAAATGATTCTATATGTTCTCCAGACTTTTCTGAGTCTCAGTATTATGGTTCAAGGTGAAAGGTCATCCATAGCTCCTGTATTTGAACACTTGGTGTTCAGTTTGTGGTGCAGTTTTGAGGGGTTCTGGTCTTCAGTTGGTGGTATAGGTTCTGGAACATGAAGTACAACCTAGCTGGAGAAAGTAGGTCACTGGAGGACAAGCCTTACAGATTATTGCTTGGTTTGGGTTCCAGCTAAGCTCATGTTTTCTGGTCCACTGAGATACAAGCAAATGGTCTCATGCATCTGTTGTCATAGCTACAAATGGCCATGAACTTCTCCAGGTCTTCCCTTCCATGATGGCCTGTATTCTCAAATCATGAGCAAAATAAAATATAACCTTATGTTCCTTCTTCCAGACATTTTATCACATTGACAAAGAAAATTGGTGCTGATAAGTAGGGTCATGGCTATGATAAACCTGACCATGTGATCTGTAGGCCTTTGGAATTGGTCTGTGGGAGGAATGTGGAAGAATTAGGAGGCGTAGGCTAGAGCAGCCCTTGAATACTGCAAGAAGAGCCTAATGGGGGATTCTAGTGGGAATATGGAAGACCAAAATGACAACAGAAATGTGGACAGTAAAGATTGTACTGGAGGTTTTAGAATGGAACATGGACTCTATTGGGAATTGAACTAGAGACCATTCATGTTACATTTTGGCAAAGAATATGGCTAGGTTCTGCTCAAGTCCTGAAAATGTGAGACTGAATCAAAATTAACTTGTTTAGAAAAGTAAATTTCAAGTCAGAATAGCATCCAGGCTGTGACATGGCTATCACTCACTACCTTCAGCTGGGTTTACAATGAGAGACAACAGAAAGATGCAAAACACTGTCCAGTTTGGCAAAGAAAGGAGTGTGAACTCAGTTAAAGTTGCAGACCAGGTAGACAAGGCAGGGGTGGACAAAATGGCTATAATTGTTAGTGATTTGCATAATGAAGGAGAAAAGTAACACTAGCCAGATGGTAGTTTGACAAATTTTATAGTGTTATGTGAAGGACTATGTAGGGTTTGTGGATTCACATCCTGTGAGAAAGAGGAGTTCATTTGACTCTCAGAGACAACCAGAATTATACATCTTTCATGGTCCTCATGTGTTCCATCCCCGCCTCTCCTCATTGGTCCTGTTTTTTCATGTACTACAAGTATGGCTGTCAGCAGTCTGCATGTTGTGTTAGTTACTTTTCTTGTTCCTGTGACCAAGTGCCTGACAAAAGCAACTTGAGAGGAAAAGTTTACTCTGGCTCACAGTTTGAGGGCACAGTCCATCACAACAAGGATGGCATTGCCACAGGAGGTTGAATAAGTTGGTCACATTGCATTCGTGGTCAGGAGACTGACTGCACTGGATGTTTGCAATAGTTTGCTTTCTCCTTTTCATGCAGACCAGGACCTCAGCCCAGGGAATGGTGCCATCCAGTTACGGTAGGTCTTCTTACCTCAATTAATCCGATTTAGAGAATCCCTCACTCCTATTCCCAGAATAGGAGTCCCAGGTAAGCCTTGAAAGAAACTGCTTGAATATCAAAAAAAATTTTTAAGTTTTTTTTGGATGTTTAACAGACATACCTTGAGATCTATACTAATTGGGTCAGAGGGATACAAAGGACACTTTTTGCTCCTTGCCCTCCTAGGTCGATTAGTTCCCAGGGACTATGAGCATCTCGCAAAATGTCCTGTAATGGTGGTGGG
>NW_008346683.1:4789118-4851888 GCF_000622305.1 Nannospalax galili
AGCAGAGTATGGAGGCTCTAGTGGGAGAGGAAGGCTGTCTACCTGACGAGTTTGTATTCATGCTCAGATGCCGAGGAGCTTAGAAGGTGGGCAACTGTGACCAGTAATAGGCATGTAAATAGAGATTAGAAATGCATGTGAAAACGTCTCAATGTCAATTGCCTTGGAATGAATTCTTCTGTATGAAAAAAAAAAAAAACAAGTATCTTCTTGAAGTCCCTCAAATTAAAGAATAAGAATAAATCATTCTGGAAGAACAAAGGAAGAGCAAAGGAAAATAGCTTTAGATACTTAAGTGACAATTGAATTTATTCTTATAATTGTTTTAATAGCTTTTGTAGACTCTTCATTGCTATTATGAGATATAAAATGTATTTATCAAATCTGTAATCATTATGCCAAAAAATCTGAATTACTGTAATATTTTGTATATTGTTAAAACTGTAACTTTAATTGTTAAAAAAAATTTAAATTTAAAAAAAAGGACAAAAAGTTCAGAAAAAGTCCATTATTTATTATTAACTGCTTGACATCTTTATTTTAATTATTTTATGACTTTATTTGATTCCATAGTCTCTATCTTACTATAATTTAAATGTTGGCATCCCTCTCGAAGTCATGATGAAACTATATTCAGTGTAATAGCATTAAGAGGAAAGATCCTTGAGAAGTGATTAAGTTATGAAGACTGCCTTATGAATAGGGTTACCATCCTCATTAAAAAAAAGAAAAGAAAAGAAAAACAAAGCTCACAGGAACCCTGTACTGCTCCCACCAATATAGAACACATCAGGAAGATGCCTATTTGTGAATTTATTCCTCTATGTCTGCTTACCAGTTCCTTGCAGGTGGTCGATAACTCTGGCACAGCCCAAGCTTTTACTGAATTACGTGTTGTATTATGTCCTGTGAATTCACTACGATTTAGTTGCACTGTGTATAAAGCCCTGGCATATTACTAGCTTTTTTATCGTTATAAAAATGAATTAAGACTGCAACTGCAAGTGTCTTTTTGGGTGACACAATGAATTCAGAAAAAGTATACCTAAAATATAGCTTATTGGGAATTATTTTCTATCATGTGCCTAATCTGAGTTGATTTTAAAAAAAATCTGTTTTGAAGTAACTATAAATTTGCATGTAGTTATAGGAAACAAACAGAAATTGAACATCTTGGATGATTATAATACTACAATCAGAAAATCAGCACTGATACAGTCTGCCAAAGTTAAACAGGCTTCACCACTTTTACATAATTTTATGCATATGAACGGATTCTTTACTAGCATAGATGTGTTGAACAATGATAATGGGTTTCATTATGATATTTTCACACATGTATACCATGTACTTTGATCATATTAATCCTGCATTACCCTCTCTTTTCCTCACAGGAGGGAGGCCCTATTTAGTCCAGGACTCCAGCCTGAGAGATGGTACCCCCATATTTAGAATTGGTCTTCCTACCTCAGTTAATATAACCTAGACAATCCCTCACAGGCAAGCCCAGAGGCTTGTCTCCTAGGTGATTCTAGATCTATCAAGTTGACAGTACTAATTATCACAGTCACCCATCTCAATATGCCAATCAAAGAGACAAATAATGGTGACAAATAGAGTTTTAATCTGAATGTTGAGTTACGGCTCAAAGCTCTGGGTTCAATCCCCTGTACCAAGTAGACTGGGTGTGGTGGCACACACCTGTAATCCTATCACTCCAGAGGTGGTGGCAGGAGGATCAGGAGTTTAAGGTCATTCAGATTAAACTCTCAGGGGGAACAGGTAAAAGGAGGCTAGGGAAATGGCTTAGTGGGTAAAGGCACTTGCCACTAAGCCTGAGGGTCTGAGTTTAATTCCTGGAACTCACATAATAAAAGCAGAGAACTGACTCTGGCAAGCTGTCCTTTGGCCTCCTCGAATGTGCCATGGCACACATACCCCCTCATGTGCATACACTAAAAAAATGTAATAAGCCAGGCGTGGTGGCACACGCCTTTAATCCCAGCACTCGGGAGCAGAGGCAGGCAGATCTCTGTGAGTTCAAGGCCAGCCTGGTCTACATAGTGAATTCCAGGATAGCTGGGGCTACAGGGAGACCCTGTCTCAAAAAGACCAAAAAGAACCCCCAAAAAGTAATAAAAATAAAAAGGATCTAGTGGTCCCAAGGTCATCTTCAGGGAACTGACCTTATCTTTATGATGAAATAGAGGAAGGGTGGTACAGGGGTCAAGAGAGACACATCATTAAGCCATCCTGATCTAGACATGGACTGGTTGATCATTGGCTCAGCTCTGGCTCTGCAGGGTGGTCCAAAGAACTGCTTATTGCTTGAGGAGAGGTCGCTGGCTCTGGAAAGATGTTGCTCATGTTCCAGAGTGTAGACTAGCCATTATGGATAATTTCCCTCATCTGGGGTGGAGGGATGGGACTGCCCTGTGAAGATCTTCTCCTGGAATCCAAGGTTACTACAGGTTTAGGACAAAACTAGGGGTCTAGAACAGTACACGGCACAAGCTAACATAGGACGCCTCCGCTACTCTTGTCTTTGTGCCTTTAGCAATGAAAGGAAATGAGACAGTTACGTAGCATGTTTTCAGATAGACACTCCTTGAGTGATTAACACACCTATGTGGTAAGGAAGTGCCCCAAAGTAAAGGAGACAGATGCAAAATGAAGGCAGAGATGTCAGGCTTTATCCTGCTTTTCATTATCCTGTGGACCCTAGAGTCACTATTTGTGCTGGGTGGTTTCCGTCATCGGCTTGACACACCTGGGTAGAGGGAACCTCAAATGAGAAATTGCTTCCACTAAATGGGCCTGTGGCCATGTTGGGGGGTGGGGCGGGATTTTCTTGATTGTTGAATGATTTTGTTGCATAACTTGGGAAGGCCCAGCCCACTGTGGGCAGGTAAACAGGTAAAAGGAGGCTAGGGAAATGGCTGAGCACAGGCCAGAAAAGCAAGCCATAAGCAGCGTTGCTCCATGTTCTTGGCTTCAGCTTCTGCTGAAGGCTCCAGGCTCCTGCCCTGAGTTCCTACCCTGACTTCCCCCAGTGAGGAGCTGTGACCTGGGAGATGTGAAAAATAAACCCTTTCCTCCCCAAGTTGGTTTTGGTCAGTGTTTGATCACAGTAATAGAAAGTTAACTAGAACACTATGGGGAGGAGTGATAGAAGGCTCCATTTTGGACTGAGCATTCCACAGTCGCTTATGCTCTGTAGTTTGACTAGTTGTCTCTGTGTTAATCACTATCTGCTGCAATAATAAGCTTCTCTGATGAGGGATGAGAGCTGCACTAACAGATGCATAGAAGGATGGGTATTAAGAAAGCAGCCTGATGTCTATTCAGCAAAATAACAGTAGAAAGTTCTCCCCTAGAGTAGATGAGCTCCCCAGCCATGGGTTTCTGGCCAGGTTTACAGTACCAGGTTTGAGTTCCTGCCTGTAGAGTGAGCCTTAAATCCAATCAGAAAGCGGTTAGTTAGCTCCATAACATTCATGAAACTATTGCACCAAATGGTCATACCTTACCAGGGTGGTCATTATTGTAGTGTGGAGAGTACACAGCTGGGTAAGATGTTGATGACTTTTCTCCCCCAGAGGCCTGTATAGTACCTTCCAGCACTATGAAAACTAGCCAGAATCTACCTATTTTTTTTGAGACAAGATGTCTCACTGAACCTGGAGCTTGCTGACTGACTAGGCTGGCTAGGAAGCTCCAGGGATCTGGGTCCACCTCCCCAGTGCCAGGGTTACAAATGTGCACCACTGTGGGTTCTGAGCATCCCAACTCAGGTCGTCAGGCTTGTGCTGCAAGCACTTTATCTTCTCAGTCTGAGTTGTTTTTTAAAGTGACTTAATGCTTAAATATTGTTTAATCATACTATAAAGTAATTGTTTATTTGACTAGAATTGAAAAAGATGCTCTAACCATACATGCAAGATTTGGATTTGACTCTGAAGATGGGTGTCAGTGCACCAGGTAGAGTGTACATTTTCTGAGAGTCCAGTGGGATCAGGGGGAAGACGGATTATTTGGAGGATGCATGGGCCCAACACTGACTAGAAAGCTCTAGGTAGAGTGCTGGGAAACTTCCGAAAGCCAACGTCTCACCCCAGCCCTGCCCTTTAGCCCAGAGCCCAGGCCCATGGACCCTGTCTATCCATCAAATGACACACCCACTCCACAATTCCCAGGTGGTCTGTGGATCACCTCCACACCACTGGCTGGTGTTGCAGGTCCTCCAAAGGCCCAGGCCTGCCCAGAAGTTGGCGTTTGTGAAGAACCAGAGTAGTTAAGAAAGCTCAATTGCAGGTGCTTCTCCCTCCCCAATGGATTTCCCTCCCACCCTGCAGGACTCCAGCTAGAGTCCCAAGTCTTTTGCAATGGGGAGGTGGGTGGAGAGGGCCCCTGCCTTGAACACAGACGTTGGGGAAGACCTCAGGGGCCACAGACTTTTCAGGGATGGGACAAATTCACCCGTGGAGGGCAAGGCCTGGGGAGGGTAGTGTCCACCACAGGAAAATGAACTGAGAACTTGCCCTTTGAATCCAGTGTGAGCAGAGACTAACAGTGAACACATTCTCCTGAGTAAGCTGCTGCCAAGTAATTACAGATTGTGGGATGTACAAAAGGAAAATACAGGGGCTAATAGGGGTAAACGTCCTTTCAGAAACTTTCAAACTGGGAGTCTTGGGTATGATGACTGTTCAAGCTAAACCAGGGACCCTGGGGTCAGAAGCCCAGCTTTATGTTCATTGACCCTGGAGGCTCTTCCGGAGTAGTGTGGAAAGGCTGGAGCCTTAGCAGCCTCTTGGAATATGTACTTATTTTTACCTTCCATGCTCTGCTCCTTCCTTGGAAGAATTTTTCTGATCTCTTCCAGATCTTGAAGTACATTAGAAACCAGCTTTCATGTTACTCTCGCGCTTCACTTTTTACAAAGTGTATGTTGTGCAGAACTGCTATGTCTTGTGGGCCTTTCCCAGCAACTCAAGGCTCCTGAGTTCTAGTCATCTCTCTGGCAGCAGGAGCACCCTCAGCATCAAGGTGGTGGGTATTGTTAGTAGTGCACGCTGAACTGGCCTCAGCACCTCAGTGGTGGTGGGTGTACTCTGAAATGGGCTCAGCTCTTTACATGTATTCATTCTTTATAGGGACTTTAAAAGAATGTGTGAAGAAGTCCAGTAGGAGAAAAACTCACTGGTTCTTTTTTTCTTTCTGTGACGTGCTTAGCTTTGCAGAGGTAACTTTGAGCTGGGTTTTGAAAGCTGAGCTCGCGCATCCGAGAAGAGATTCTTTATTCTAGAGCAACTTTGGCAGTATGAAAGGCACATTAGGTGTTCTGGGATTGGTGATTAGGTAAGAGTGTCTAGATATTAGGTGTTCGGGGGTGGGGGTGAGGGTGGTGTTTGTGACAGTGAGGATAGAGAAATATTAACTTCAGGAATACTTAAAAAATTACTGTAGCTGGGTGTGGTGGTGCACACTTTTAATCCCAGCACTCAGAAGGCAAAGGCAGGTGATCCCTGAGTTCGAGGCCAATTGGGGAAACAGGGAGACACTGTTTTTTAAAAAAAATTAGAAGCCGGGAGTGGTGGCGCGTGCCTTTAGTTCCAGCCCTCAGGAGGCAGAAGCAGGCGGATCCCTGTGAGCTCAAGGCCAGCCTGGTCTACATAGTGAGTTCTGGGCCAGCAGAGGCTACAGGGAGACCCTGTCTTAAAAAGACCAAAAAAATAAAAGATTTCAATAATGTTAGTGATCTGTGGATGTGGCCCAGTGGTGGAGTGCTTGCTAGGATGTTCAGGGCCCTTGGGCTGATCTCCAATACCATCATAAAAAGAAGGCTCTGTGTGTATGCCTGTGTGTTTGTATTTGCATGCATGCACACATGTGTATTTAATCCCCTGCATATATTGTTCATTAGTCCAAACACAGAAACTACAAAAGTTTAAAAAAAAAGGACTTTATTTGGGATCTTTTAGAAGATTCAGATAGCTCTAGATCAGTTTTGCAAAGCAGGAAGAGACGAAAGAAGCTTATACGACCAGTGTTGTTGATCACAAAATAGTAAAAATTTAGTAATTATGTCTCATAACCTCTGGCTGTGGCTCTCAAGACTCTAACCGCCATGTGACAATCTGCTTTAGCTGGTAGCAGCCAAAGACAGAAAGTATTGAAAGGTCACATTCCTAGGCGCAGCTTGAGTTGTGTCTACTAAGTCCTGCCTTTCTAAATGTCCTCCCAATTCCATTTCGAAAGCTCTTTTAATGTTGCTTTCATCATGATTTTCCCTTTTATTTTCACAGCATTAAACATCTAAAGCAGCGATCTCTAGAGAAGAGAGGAGGTACACACCCCCAGATGTACAGGATGACCTTGGGAGGGTGAGAAGAAAGCCCTGAAGTTTCCTTTGGGGGTTTTCTCACCCTTTAGAAATTTGTTTTGATAAAGTTTAGAATGAAACTATGTAATAGAACTTTTAGAGGTGGTGAAAATGAATTTTAAATTATAAGTTAAATTTATAGTCAAATGTGGCTAGTGACTACCATATTAGATAGCACAAATTTACCCATTTGTACTATAATGTGTAATATGTATACATTAAGAAACTAAAAAACTTATATGAGCATATCAGTTATTATTGACGTATGCAAAATGTTTGCAGACCACTGGTCCAGAGACCAATCAGAGCTAGAACAAATGTACTAAAAAACTGCAGAGATGGGATGGTATGGGTAATTTAGTTAGAGATCCTTTAAAATCTCAGAATTAGACTATCTTCTGGGTCTGTGCTAGAAAGCTTTCCTTCACTGTAAGAAATACCTGGGGCCTGGGGAGATAGCTCAGTTAGTAATGTGTGAGCCATACAAACATGAGGACTCCAAGTTTGATTCCCAGAACTCACATAAAAGTCAGGTTCAGTAGCATGTGCTTATAAGCCTAGCACTGGAAGATGGGGTCAGAAGGGTCCCAGGCTATCTTAATCAGTGGGTTCTAAGCTAGTGAGAGACCCTGTCTCAAAAACAAGGTAGTGGTACCCAAGGAACAACACCTGAGATTCTCCTTAGGTCTCTACATGCATAACCACACCCACACAAATGTGTGCACACATGTAGAAACACACACACACAGAGAAATGCCTAAGATAAGTAGCTTGTAAAGAGAAAGTATTTTTAATTTATTTTATTTTATATGTGTGAGTGTATTGCCTACATGTATATAAGTGCACCTATATAATGCAATGCCCATAGAGGGCAGAAGAGGGTGTCAAATCCCCTGGAACTGGTTACAGATGGTTGTTAGCCTCCATGTGGGTGCTGGGAACCAAACCCAGGTCTTCTGTTAGAGCAGCCAGTGCTCTTAACCACTGAGTCACCTCTCCAGCCTGAAGAAGTATTTTTTTTTACTTGTGTGTGTATAAAATGTATGTGTGTGGTATGTGCATGTCTGTGTGCTGCTGTGTTTGCCCATACATGTGTAGAGGCCAGAGGAGGGCATGAGTGTTCTACTCTACCACTTTCTGCCTTATTCTCTTGATGCAGGGTCTCTCACTGGACCTGGAACTAGGCTGACAGCCAGCAAGCCCAGGCATCCTCCTATCTCCACCCCTACTATGCTGTGCTCACAGGCAGCCAGACCTAGGCCTAGCCTTTTACTTTGATGATAAAGATTTGAACTCAGGTCCTCATGCTTCTACATCAAGTGCTCTTACCCACTGAGCCATCTCCTCAGCCCAGAAAAGGTTTATTTTGGCTTATAGTTTCAGAGATTCCAGTTTATGGTCAGTTAGCCTTTTTTCTTTTAGACCCATGGTGAGGCAGCATATCATGTTAAGAGAGCACATGGTGAAATCAAACTGCTTGCCTCATGGCCAGGAAGCAAAAGAAAGAAGCAACCAACATCCAGCTATCTTCTCCAAAGACATGTCTCCATGACCTGAAGACCTCCTGCTAGGCTCTACTTCTTAGTTTTTGAGATATATTTTTATTTATGTATTTGTGTGTGTGTATGTGTGCAGATGCCCATGGAGGCCAAAAGGGGAGTTACAGATGGTTCTGAGATGCCCAACATGGGTGCTAGGAACTAAACTTGGGTCCTCTGGAAGAGCAGTACATCCTCTTAATCACTGAGCCATCTCTCTAGCCTCTAGGCCCTACCTCTTAAAGGTTCCACAACTGCCAGTGGCACCATGAGCTGGGGACCATGGTGAGCACCATGAGGCAGGGACTAAACCTCTAACACATGGGCTCTTGATAAATTCAGACTATGGCAAAGATCCCTAGTTTTCTGGTTTGGTTTGGTTTAGTTTTGAGACAAGATCTCTTGTAGCCCATGCTGTCCTAAAACTCACTATGTAGCCAAGGGTGACTTTGAACTCCTGTTCTGCCTACCTTTACCTCCCAAGTGCTGGGACTACAGGTGTGTGTGTCACTGTTGCACAGCACTATTCTCTGAGCAGAACAACCTCCTTCATAACTTGCAAAAGATCATTGTTGCTGGGCTTGTTGACTGACACTCCTTCAGGGAAGGAGGGGTCGGGTCATTGGCTGAGTATTCAGCCAACCCTCCCAATGATTTGTATGTAATTCTGCAGGAATTGCATGTGGTCTCAGGGCGGGGCTAGAGTATATAGGTAGGGGAGGACTAGGGTGAAGGAGGCTCCATCTTGTCAGGCATGGGGAGCCGTCATCCACGCTTGGTACAGACCTGCCAGCATGGCTGCTTCCGGGCCACCCATATTCTTTTCCTAGCCTGTAACCCCTTACCTATGCTTTGTAAGTAAGCCTAATAAACTCATCGGAACCCAGGGTGAACCCTGGTGGAACCCAACCTTGGTTTATCACTGGGATCTTAGGAGAAGGGAGGTAGATGTTCACATCTCCCCTGCGGGAGAACATTCTCAAAACAGCCACCATGTCCAGTTTCTGTGTAGCTAGGAATCAAACCCAGGGCTTTATTCATGCTAGGCAGGAACTCAACTGAATTACATCCTCGGTCCTTGGTTTCCTGAAGAATATAAGCTCTGGTCCTGGATGAAAGGAACTGAAACACACAGCTTGAATGTTTCTTCTGTAGCCTGGCTTCCATGCCAGCCTTCCTTAGTACGTCTCCTAACCTCTCACTGAACATTCTCTGTAGTGGTGCTATGACTTGACTGTGGCTTATCTGCCTAAACTCAGGATGAAATTTGATTTCGGATGTGAAGGTGCTGGGAGCCTGGAAGGATAATTAGATCTTGCAGGCCCCACCTGATGAAGAGATTAATGTCTTCTCTTGAGACCGGATTAGTTCTGTGGAATGTGTAAAGTAGGCCTGGTAGCTCCCTTCACTCTCTCCCATTCTCCTCTTGCCCAGGTCTGATCGCTCTCTCCTGCTTTTCCATCATGAAGAAACACAGTACACAGTCCTCTCCAGCTATGGCTGCCACATCTTAGACTTTCCAGCCTCCAAAACTGTAAGGCAAAATAAGTCTGTTAGGGTTTGAATATCACCCCCTGCCCCAATAAGATCATGTGTTGGGACACTTAGTCTTTAGCTGGTGGTACTGTTTGAGAGATTAAGGGAAAGAGAAAAGGAAGAAGGGAGAGGGGAGTGGGGAGAGGGTATGGGGCCCAGTTGGCATTTTTGGGTCACTAGGAGCAGGCCTGTGAGGGTTATAGTCCAGTTCAACAGCTGTCTGCTTCCTGATCTGTTAATATGTGAACAACCCACAGTGCACGCTCCAGCCACTGAATCAAGCCCTGCCAGTTGCCATGCCTTCCCTGCCATGATGGACTACACTTTCTAGAACTGTGAGCCAGAAGAAACCTCTCCTCCCTTAAGTTGCTTCTGTCAGGTATATTGTTACAGCAACAAGAAAAGTAACCAATAAAATATTGCTTTGTAAGTGACCCGTTGTCAGGGATTCTGTTACAGCAATAGAAAGCAAACTTCCACAAGCAGCTTGCCAGTTTGTGATGATGCCATTGTTTGCTTGTCTACCTACTTATTGTCTGTCTCCCAACAACCAGACTCTGAGTCCCACAGAGACACATACCATACCTGTTTTCTTTAGTACTGGATACTACAGGCCTGGCAGAAAGCGTGCTCAAAATGTGTTTGCCCAGTAACGAAGGAGGGGAGAAAGAAGAGAACAGAGAGCAATGAGATCAGAGTAAAACAGATGATGGCAGAGGGGGAAGTGGATTGAGGAAAGGCTATGGGTCCAGTCCAGCAGGCCACACTGAGCCCGCTGTTGGTTGACAGTAGAGCCAGTAGGTTTTGGAGTCAAGACTCAAGTTCCAATTCTATCCCTTTCTGTGACATGACCTTGGATAATTTATTTCTCTAGGTATTTAGTTTCTCCTTTGTATAATAATGCCATTTCATAAGTCACTTAGATATGGCATATATGAGTGTGTTTGTCTGTATAAATAATACTAATATACTATATAAGCAGCAGAGCTTATATTGGTGTTTTATGACTGAATGAATGAAGGCTTGAACATTGCGCCAGATAGAGACACAAGATGAGAAGGTTGCCATGGAATAAAAAGAGTAATATTCTTAGGAGAAACAAAGTTTCAAAGACAAATACAACCAGTCACCTAGAAATTTAATCTACTAAATGGTTCCTTAATAGAAAATACAGGGCTGCTTCTTGGAAAGCAGTTTTGCTGAATGTTACACAAGCCTTAGGCATATTGATGCCTTGCTATCTAGCAATCTGCTTCTAGAAATCCACACTAAGCAAATAACTAGAGATCCAAGGTTTTATTTTCAGAACTTTTCAGGGTTGCCACTGTAGGTAGGTCCAAATAACAAGAAACCAAAATAGCAAGCTCATGATCCAGCAGTGAAGGAATGCACATGTTGTGACAGTGAGTATAGTATGCTGTGCAGAGTGTCATAAACCAAGCATTTCAGAATGAATACCAACACGGACAAATGTTCCTGCTACAATAACAAAATGGTGAAAGCATCAAACTCTGTCCAATAGGATCACAAATGTAAAACAGGTAAGTGTGAAGGGGAGAAGTCTAGAAAGAAGCAGCAAGCACTGCTCCTGGTTAATTTGGGGCAGTAGGTCAGTCTCTGCCCACTGACACTCCCACCCCTGGCTCCTGGTTGGAGTTGCGCCATCTCAGCCTCAGAGGCCACTCCTCTCCTTGAGCTACTCCTGGCCTCTACCTGTGAGCACCTGGCTAGGAGAGTCTTCTTGGCAAACAGTGTGGCTCTTCTACCCGACACATGGGCTCAAGAAATTCCTCCAGAGGACAGAAGCCTGCAGGGAGACACACTGCAGCACAGAGTCAGAGAATACTGGTCGAAGCCCCCAGCTTAGCCACAAAATGGCCATGTGACTTTGGGCTTTGTGTTGGTTTCCTCATCAATGAAGTAAGGGGAATGGGCCTAGATAATCTCCAAGGAGTCTCAGAATTTCAGGACCGTATGGCCTCCTTCCACTTGGCAAGTGTTTGCTGAACACCTGTATGCTAGGCATTACTCCAGACACAGGTGTATAATGTGGGACCCGACCAAGCCCTGCAGTCTTTCTAGTAAATTCTGTAAGCTCTGAAAGTAATTGACTCCTTCCATCTGTCCCTCAAGTGCCCTGTTTGCCAGTTCTAGTGGGGAACGTAGTTCACAGTCAATTCAGCAGTTCAGGTGTCCTCGTTCACACTGTGTACTGGAACTCAGGGTCTCCCCTTCTATTACCCTCCCCCCATTCTCTGAACTGGATCCTCACTGGGCCCGTTATCCCATGGTCCTAGACTCCTTGCTCCCCCCATCACAGCCACTGTTCTCCAAGTATTCCTCCAACTCCATGAGCTCCAGAAACACAGTGTACCTCCGTTCCTCCTGTGCACACGCATTCTTACCTGAAAACTCCACTACTTAATGCAGCCTACATGTATGTGTATTGCTTACAAACAAAAATTGCGTAACTTTTGCAGACCATTATCTCTTAGTTTTGATGAGTGTACGCAGCATGACTTCCGGGTACAGTCACAAACATGCGGGGGTGCTGAAACTGGGGTCTTGCACTGGCAATGAGATCAAAAGGAATGCAAGATGGATAGGAGACGCAGATGTAGCGAGGCCATTCTTCTTTCTGGGGGGAGTGCAGCTTGGATAGTCAAATGTTAGAGGAACAAGAAAGACTACAGATTCAGGTAACCTGGGAATCTCGTTTCTCTTATTCATGCCAACTGGGCAAATTACGGCAAATCAATTGGGGTCTGTGAAATGGAGATAATGCTAAAATCTACCTCATAAGGCTGGTGGGAGTATTTCTTAAGATGTCATGCATGAGAACACTCTTTGTATTGATTTGACATTCTAATAATAATATGGTACTGGCTTGTTTCTTTTTAAAGATATTCTATTTATTATTATTTTTATGTGTATGAGTGTATTGCTTACATGTATGTGAGTGCACCCGTGTCATGCAATGCAGCAGAGGTCAGAAGAGGGCTTCGGATTCCCCTGGAACTGGAGTTAAGGACAGTTCATAGCCACCATGTGGGTGCTGGGAATCAAACCCAGGTCCTCTGCAAGAGCAGTCAGTGCTCTTAACTGCTGAGCCATCGCTCCAGCCCCCAGCTTGTTTCTTTTTAAGAATTACATTTATTTCTTTATTCATGTGTATGTACATGGCACATGTGTGGCGGTCAAGAGGACAACTTTCAGGAGTTCTCCCCTTCCGTTAATTCTTGCTAATTATTAGCCAGTTTCTAAACTATGCTTCTCAGTCACCCATGGCTTGATGGGGTCTTCATAGAAATTTGAGGGTGCTGTATTCTGGATTTGGCATGATCTGTGGAGTGCTCCCCTACTCTCACATTCTCTGACTCATGCATTCTCTGAGACCTACTCGAAATGGGAACTACAGAACAGTCCCACCCCTTCACACGGGACTTTGTTAGACATGCAGGATTTCAGGCCTGCTCAGCACTATCAAATCCATGGCTTCATACAGCCAGAGCCCCAAGAAACTGTATGTCCAGCAAAGTCCAAGAGCCATACGGAACCTGGCCTTTCATTTTGGGCCCGCTCAGCCCACTCAATGAAGCTAGTGTTGCTGACAGCAATGAACACCATTCTTAATTACTGTGTGTTGGTATTATGAGAAGCTCCTTACATACATTATCTCATTTTAAACCTCTACTGAATGGGTGTTATAATTGCTCTCATGAAAAATGACAAACAGGTTCAAGGAGGTGAAATCTCTTGCTCGAAGCCACACTTCAGGTAGGGTTTGGTGGTACATAACTGTAATTTTAGCATTCAGGAGGCTGAGGCAGGAGGAGTGTGAGTTCTGGGCCAGCTTGGGCTACATAGTGAGTTCAAAACTAATCTGGACTACAGAGTGAGACACTATCTAAACACACACACACACACACACACACACACACACACACACGGTATGCCATTGTAAGTAGCTGACATCAATTCACACTCAAGCTTGTATGACTTCAGTCTGTCTTTTTAAAATGTTGAGGCATGCACATTCAAAAGCGGAGAGTTGTAGCAATTAACTCTCCAACCAGCCACATCCCAGAGACCTAGCTGCGTCACACAGTGCCAAACATTTCCTCTTCTGCCATATTTCATCTTTCTGTCTTAGCTATATAGTTGAGCTCATGAATGCCTTGATTCTCTTTAATGGATGCTGTTGGTTTCCTGTTTTTTTGGGGGGGGGTCTTGGTGTAATATGTGAAGCTTCTCCATCCTGCTGTGAGCTTTGGGGTGAAGTTCACCCTGGAGACAACAGGGCAATGATCTGTTAAGATCATCTATCTTCCAATCAATTACCCTGGATTCCAGTTTGAGGAGGATAAGGAGGTCTCTGCTCCTTGTTTTCGTCTTTCTACAGGCTGTCCTTCTTCGGGTGCTCCTCTCTCCACTCATCAACCACAGAGCAAAGGCTCAGGACACAGACCACCCAGAGGGGACCCCTGCCTCTCCCATTTGCTGTGTCTTTGACAAGCAGGTCCCCTCCTTGCCCCTTAGTTACAGTATGTGTAGACTGGGGATTCAAAGAGCCCACTGGCCTTACAGGTGTTTGGAGATTCAAATGAGGCAGGGGAAGGAAAGCTTTCATGAACTGTTCAGGGACTGTAGGGATGTGCAGGCACACTGCCCATGTGTGCTCACCTCACACAGCTAGTCAGTCAGTGCTGGGGTATTTTCCATCATAAGGTGACTCAGCCTCTCTCTATCTGGGTCACATTATGTCTTTCTGCCTTCTCCTCAAATGCAAAGCCTAAGCAGGCCCTGAAGTATGACTGCATCTATTTCTCAGGGCATTCTCCCAGTCTGACCATCCCTGCCCCCAAGTTGGCGAGGCTCCCTGAGCAGGCAGGGCCAAGCCTGGTGCAGCAGCATGTTGGCGGGCTGGCCGGGATGGGCCTTTGTTATCCCTCTGGGCTGTAGCCCCCCTCCCCGCCTGTGGCCACTTTTGCTCATTTCTCTTGGGAGCTGCCTAGCTGCAGAGAAAAGCCTTTGGAACGCTTCTCTTTTCAGCCAGGCTTTATTGAATTTCACCTCCATGTTTTTTTTCCTTCCCAAATAGGAACATCATTTATCTTGGACTTTAAGTTGCAGAGGTCTTTAAAAGCTTTCTCTTTTCCCAGCTGCATTTGTTGACACACAGTCAATCTGTTCCTTGCCCCCACTCTCCTTCCCCCCACTCAGCCCCCCAAGCAGGCCATAAAGTGTCTACAGCTGTGCCCTTTATTACCCTTCCCTTTCTACGGCCACAAGGGGGACGAGCTGAAATATAGCACAGCCATTACTGCTGACAAAAAGGGACAATTTTAAAACATTTTTGCTTTTCACCAGGAAAGCTGACGGCACAAAAGAAACTGCATCATTTTATTGTAAATGCTTTTTAAATATGGGTCACTTGGCCATAATCATCCCCAAAGGACAGAAAAGTTCAAAGCCCCAAAGCGGCCCCACAGATACTGAGTTTTTTTCCTCCTTGCCTTTTAAATTATGCTAATTGACACCAAGAAAAAGGGGATGGGGTGGTAATCTCCAATCAACCCACGCACTCTGCCTCCAACTTCCCTTCTCTCCTTACATGAAAAGCATGTAAAATGCTTTGGCCAAGAATGGGGGCCGCAAATGATTAGGGCCATTTTTCTTTTTATTTCTGCTCCAGGAAGTATTAAGTCTAGGAGGCTTATGGTCTGGTCTTTAGGATGGGGTGACTTTCCCATCCCTAGCGGGAAGCGAACTCTTTATCTTCCCTGAAGACTGCTAAGATGGCTCTGCTAAAGGCTCCTTGGTGTGTGATTATAGGCCGAGTTTAAACTGGTCCACGGGGAGATGTGAAGGCAAGAGGGGCAGGGCAGAGCCGACAGCTCCTTAGTGATTTTTAAAGACAGTATAGCCATAGCATGGTTGTCAGGATCATGGTGGGAGAGCGGAGGCAGCAGAATGAGACACCTGTGTTCAGAGTCAACAGTGTAAAGGTGTCCCCCAGCTGCCCTTCCCTTTGTAGCCCAGACCCCCATCTCCTTCCTCCTGTAGCTTCTGCCTCTGGAGAAGGAATTAGGATGTGAGACAAGGATCTGGGTCACCAGAAAGATTAAGTTTTCTAGTAGTTGGAACAAGGGCTGGATCATCCACTCCTGAGAACCCCCTGCCTATATGGTCCACAGAACCTGGACATGTAGCCCAAAGAGCTGGATACAAGTTCTGATCAGTGCTATTCACACACCGCCCTGCAGAGGAAAGACGACAGTGAGAACCTCCGTCCACCCAGTGCACATATGCAGGATGTGACTGGCAGACATTTGACAGCCTCTGAAAATGCCTGCTGAGGCTGATGCTGTGCCAGGCATTGGAGACTTAGGATACTCTGAATGGCTACAGAGTTTCCTGTGATTTGAAACTAGAAAGGAAATAGCACTTAGTGGTGTTTAGAAAGCCTCCTTACACTGCTTCCTCTTTCCACAAAGAGGCTTACTGGGTCAGGTTGTTGAGTTTCATGCACCCCCTTTGGTGGGCAGAGGGCATGGCTGGGGATCTGCTCATCTGTGTTGGATTCTAAACCTGCTAGTAACCAGGCCTGTGACTTGCCTCCTCACCCTCCATTTCCCATCAGCAAATGAGGAATAAGAACAGTAGCTATACCCTAGCTTGTTATGAGGACTAAATGAGACTAGACACAAAGCTCTAGATGTCACAGTATAAATATTATGTTTCATTATTATTCCGAAGAACTTGGAGGTGAGAAACCGGGACTGGCTGATGATGATATGGCTGCCCTCCCCTTCTTCCTCTTTCTTCCCTCTTCCCTGCTGCTGCCTAGGCAAATGGAAGAGAGCAACAGAGAGACTGACTTAATCAGCTCAGAAGATACCATGTAAAACATAACTTGGGTCATATACATAAGTATGGAATCTCTGCTCTGCCAACTCCAGCCTGATTACTTTAGACAAGTATTGTACCTCTCTGAGCTTTCCTCTTCTTATCAGTTAAACCCACCAAGGAGTATGAAACCAGATAATACATGTGCAGTCTGCACACATCTTCCTTCCTGGGAACCTCCTCACCTCATGCTTCGCAGTGGAGAAAGCAACAGGGAAAGAAAGTCTGTCAAAGGAAAGTAGAACTGATCTAGACGATCTGACTGGGAGATCTGCTAGAGAGAGGGGTTTCCGAGAAAGTACATGGAACTCTGACCTGAGTTTCACTTTCTCTGTCTTGAGGGAAGGATTGTAGCTCAGTGTAAGACTGCTTGCTTAGCTATGTGAGTCTCTGCGCTCAATGCCTAGTAACACACACACATACACGCACACACACATGCACACACATGTGTGAGACAATGCAGTTGAATGAAATCTGAAGTCCTAGGGCATTGGCTTCCAACTCCCTTGTAGCTGGCTGCCACTACACAGGGTCTAATTTCACACAGTGTTTGTCTCTGTTTAGATCTGATGCCATCACTTTTTTCAGAAGACCCAAGTATACTTTGAAAATGTCCCACTGACAAGCTTACCGTTCTCAATTCGCTGTTTTACTTACTTGTTCATTCAGTTCTAGGCTTTCCAAGTTTTTGGTTATTGCTTACTTGATCTGTCCCTTTTTGGAAATAGAGCCGAAGCCTATAGTTAAAATTAGTCATAGTCCGTGGAAGGAAAGTTCCCTGGTTTTTGTTTTGGTCTCTTTCTTCGTGTGAGATGATGTCCTGAAATATCTAGGGACTCTTGGCTGTCCCTTCTGCTCTGGGAGACACAGAATGCCAACCTGGACACTCATGGACTCACTGTGGCTCTCCAAGGCCTGCATGATCTGGCTTCACTCTACCTCTGACCTTGTCTCTTGTCACAGAAGGGCAATTTTCCTTTTTTTCTGTTTTGGGAGGTGTGAAGAGTAGGAGGCATGTGGTCTGGGTCTGGTCTTTCAGAAGGGGCATCTTTCCCAGTCCTGGTAGGAAGGAAACTTATCTTCCTTAAGGCTGCTAAGGTGGATCTACTAAGGGCTCCCTGGTATGTGGATTATGATCAATTTTAAACTGGCACAGAGGAGGGCTGACAGTTCGTCTCCTGCTCCAGCCACAATGGCCTCCTGCAGCCCCCTGGTCACATCAGGACTGTTATTATTGTAGGGCCTTTGCACCTGCTGTGCCATCTCTCTGGAGGATTGGCCACAGATGCTCTTCTTGGCTTCTTTCAGGTCTCAGCTCAAGCAGTACTCTATTGGAAACATTCCCTTAGGCCTCTACACACCCTCTACCTGGACCTCTCTGCATTACCTCCTTTGACTGCATCCCGAAGACATAGCAGCAGGTGCAGACGCTGTCTTCGGTTCAGCAATACCCTGTGTTTGTCAACTATCTTTCCCAGAAGCAGGACAGCTCCAGGACAGGTGTTTATTGTGTTCTCTGGGGTGTCTCTGCGGGAGGAGCAGTGCATCTGCTGATTTGATGAATGGATGGTGAGGGCACTGGGTAGGATCTGGCTGTTCCACTTAAGGATGTCTGTATTCAGTCTCTCCAGGTCCCTCTGGTCAGTTCTCCCAGTCAGAAGACTCAGGCTTCCAGGGTTCTTGAAGCTGACTGGAAAGACTGAAGGTGTGAGGTCTCTGTTTCAGAAGGGACCCTTCCCTGTCTTCTCTGTTGGGGTCAGGTCCAGAGCTCTTTGAATCAACCCGTTCTTAGGGCAGCTTTTGGATTATGCTGTGGCTGGCCGAAGGCACACAGATAGGAATCACCTGGTTCCATGAATGCACGTGGGGGCTGCTGCAGGAGGGGCTTGCCTGTTGGAACCCTCAGATGTACCTGGTATCTCTGATTCTCAACCATTCTTGGTGCTGTGGGTCTAGCACAGCAGCTGCTGAAAATACTTAATTGGCTTTCCTAAGGAGAAGGCCCTGGTGTGTAGGCTAATTCCCATGCTGTAAACAATTCTGCCCGGGCATCACGGGATGTTTTATGAATTCTTTTATAACCATTCATCCCAGTAGTAGAATAAGAGACCCACTACACCTGCAATCTTTTCTCAATGTGGTTGTTCATCAGCTTTCCTTTACAGAAAGGCCTCTGGGTTAGTTTTGAATCCACAGGTTGGGACCGAGTTTTAGATCTTTTCTCTATTCTCATTCCTTAAATGAGCTTTCCTGCCTTCAAAACCAGATTGTACTGATTACAGTTTTAAGTGCTTCTTGAATTCATCCTTGCCCACATCTCCCATCATGCTCTAGTCTGGGTCCTATTCACCCTAAATACCAAGTCAGTGGCTTTCCATGCAGTCTGCCGTTTCTCCAGTCTATCCTCTGTCCTATAGTCAGTGAACTTCTTTGGTCCTGTCCCTTCCTTGCCTGAAATATGGCTACTCGTTGTCCGGTCATGAGGCATGGAATACCTGGTTCATCATGCCCTGTCTCCTTGTGTCTGTAAATACATTGTGTACTTTTTGCCCATAAGCTTTGACTTAGGCCAGTTCTGGCAGGAACAACTTCTCTCCTATACACAAGTTCATGCTGAAGTTAAAATGTCAGTCATAAACTTCATCTGCTGTTACTTCTGGACTGCTGGGTGCCAGGCTCAGCAACGCATCGGTCACCCCTCCCAACTCCTTCAGAAACCCCTTTCTTCCCTCAAGCCTTCTGTCAGTTGTTACCAACCTCTCCCTCTTTAACGACTTTTTCCTAGAATGGTTCATTTCTTCCTCTATCGCTCGTCTCCACTGCTGTCCAGATCCCCTGTAGACTCCGTCCTGGCTTTGGCTGTGGACTAGCTACACTGTTGGTGCTTTGGAGATGGGGACTTTCGGTCGCCTTTGTCTTCTCAGACACAACTCAAACACAACTGATGTTCAATGAAGTTTACTGAATAAACAGACGTGGATCTGTGAGCTTGGTGTGGGCTTCTCTTTCTTGACTGGGGCCCATGTGAAACCAGACAGGAGGGCTCCTATTCTAGCTCCAGAATGGAATTCTGTCATGGCAGATGCTGAAAGAAAGGAACGTGGGGCAAGTTGTTTTTCTCAATTCTGTTTTTTCCATTTAAGTTTCACTTTTTTTCCCCTTTCAACTAAATAAAGGCTTTGGGCTGCAGTTTCCTGACTTCAAAAGCAGTACATAGGTAGATGGTATTCATGTGGACCCTGCCCTCAGACTAGCTTAGTTCAAATTTTACTATATACAGCAAATTAAAAGCAAATGCAGAAGGCTGTGTTTTAGGTTTTCTCATGTGAAAATGGGAACTTTTTATAATAGTGGTAAATATTGAGAATAAGAGCTCAGCACAGTGTCTGGTGACTGCTCAATAAATATTTTCAGATGTCTTCAACATCTAATGGCCTAGACTGGGACATGGCCCGGCACTCCAGCTTGGGATCTGCACTGTGGCACACCAGAGACCAAAGCTGGTTCCAGAAACCTTGAAGAACTTCAATCTTTTCTCAGGGACAGCCTTTCTGGACTCAGGTCCATTCAAACCGTAAATCTCAGGAAACTATGGGACTGTCTCTTCTCTCAGTCTTCCTGAGAACATTATGTTCTAGTGGCAGAGCACAGTGTTCGGTATGTGGAGTGTGGGATGAGGAGTGACTTCCTCCGCTCCCTCCCACCACTCTGATGGGCCCCATGTGGGGCTCAGCAAGGCATCATCACACCTACGGAGCCCTTTCCTCACTTTGTCTCAGTCGCTACTGACTTCTCCCTCCTCTATGGCTTCTTCCAACAGGATTCATCTCTTCCCTCTCCATATTGTGCTCATCACACAGTAGCTCTGACAGCTGTCCCTTTGGTTTTTCTGTAAGGACATGTCACTTTCTACCGTTGAGAATTCTCCACCTCAGAATTACAGTGAATGCCTCCAAGACAACCATCCACACCACTGGCTACCTGCCAACCACGGCTAGCAACTTTCTCATTTCCAGGGCCTCTGGCTCCCTTGCTACCTTTAAGCTGCCCCCACTGCAGAGTTTTTCTGGGCTCTTACTCTGGCTGCATTGACCCATGAGGCCTCTGGAACACAGCAGGGTGCACCTGCCCCTCAGCCATTCCAGTCTTTGTGACTTTGCTGTGCTGAGGACCAGGATGCTTCCAGAAAGATGGCAGGCAACATCTTTGTGGGCAGGGACATTGGTCATATTTTCTGTTAGAAAGAATATTAGGATGGACATAGTGGTGTACGCCTTTAATCCCAGCACTCAGGAGGCAGAGGCAGGCCTGAGATTGAGGCCAACCTGGTCTCCATAGCAAGTTCCAGGCCAGCTGTGGCTCAAAAAAAGAAAAGAAAAATAAAAAAAGGAATATTAGGCAGGTGATCAGTAGTGCTTGCCACAGTTCATATCATATAGCTATTAACTTTTGAAGAATATTTATTGATATGGGAAAATGCTGACAATATGCTAAAGGAGAAAGCGGGCTACAAATCTGTAAATACAGCATGATCCCAATCTTGTAGTAAAATAAATTATATATGCCTAGAAAAAATATAGGAAGGAAAGACACTAAAACATCAGGATGACAGGACTCTGGGTCAATGGTGAAATTAATTTTTTTCCTGCATTTTCCAAACTTTCTGCAAGGAGCAGGCATTACTTTGATAGTCAGGGGAAAAAAGGAAGTTGATGCCAGTGCCACCTAGTTCTGAGACGTAGCAAGAGTGACATGCTAAGGTGTTTTCAGTCACTTGTAGGGTTCACAAACATCTGGGCATGCTTCTAAGGAGCGGCTTGAATATCTTACTTTAGGGCATACTTTCTCATCACTTCCAAAGCTGAATGTGGACAGAGGGGCCTGCAAAGTGCAGTGGCCAGTGAAGTCTGATTACGTCCACTGGAGAAGGGACAGCCCACACCATGGCCTCTGACCTGTCCTAAAGGATCCCAGGTCTCATCTGATGTAAAGTGACCAAGTTTCCCACCCCCCACTGTAGGCACTTCATGGCTGGAAATGTTCTTGAGATGGGTTCTGCTGAGCCCTGTTTTCTCCTGAAAACGACCACCCTCATTAGCCCATGCTGCTCCCCTTATCTCAAAGTCTATGGCAGTGGAGAAGGTACTGGAAGTCTGACCCCAGAGTTGGACTCTCGCTTGGTGCTGGGTGGGCTGGGGAGCAGAGGGAAAGTTCTCTAGAGCTCTCTGAGATGGGGTGATACGTGGTGCTCAGTGTTCTCTTTTCATGTGCAAGGCGAGGATATTCCATCTTTTTCCCAAGAATTAACCCTTTAAAAAATCAAGTGCCTAGTACAGAGAAATGCAAAATGCAATGGAACTCACTGAGAGCAGAGGCACACCGCTGACACAGGACCAGGACTATTCACACTGCACAATGCTAGTCAGATGGTATTTCATTAGACACAGCCTGGCCCATTAGGCTGCCACTCACACCAAAGCTATCTGACTAGAGGTTATAAAAATACTTTCAATTGTGCTGGGTGTGGTGGCGCATGCCTTTAATTCCAGCACTTGGAAGGCAGAGGCAAGCAGATCTCATCGGCAAGCAGATCTCATCGAGGCCAACTTGATCTTCATAATGAGTTCTAGGTCAGCTGAGGCTACAGGGAGGTCCTGTCTCAAAAAACAACTTTTCAAAATGCATTTGGAGAATGGAGTAACACAAATACTCAGATTCTTTTTCTCTGAATTCTTTTTCACTCCATCTAAAATCATGAATTGTCAAATAAAATGAAAACTTTACTGTTTGTTAAAACATGGATCATCACAAGCTCTTTCTCAACAACAGTTTTGGATGAAAATCCTACAATGTATTTATGCTTTCTGGTCTTGGCATGCCCCCCCCCCCCCACTGGCCTCGTCTTCAGTTTCCTGTGTGTCCCTTCAATCTAGCAAACTCCTTCTCTGTCTTTGAATTTTTTTCCCTTTTGAGACAGAAAGCCCCATCTGGTCTAGAACTCATTATGAAGATTGGGCTGGCCTCTGTGAGATCTGCCTGCCTCTGCCTCTCCCATGTGATTAAAGGAGTGTGCCACTATGACCGGCCCTTCTCCCTTCTCTGCCTTGTGTGTGTGTGTGGGGGGGGCACACACAAGAGTCAAAATTAAAATATTAGAAATGTATGTAAATTTTAGTGATATTCTTGAATATCCCTCTGAGTAAATTGTTGAACTGTCTCTGCCAGCTCAAAGGCTCTTAAGACTCAATTCTTGATATGTGGCTTTGCCAGAGAAGCCACTTATGATAAACACCATTTTTACTAACACCGTAAAAGGCTATGATGACGACAGATAAGCTGATGGATGGAACAACACTTTTTAAGCATAAACTGTGAACAGTACTGTCTAGCCCATGGGTCATAAAGAAGCACACAAAGATGGCCAAATTGAATCAACCCCAATGTTTTATTTAATTTAAAGTTTTAAAAGGCAGTGGTTAAGCACATTATCTATGTGTGTGCATATATCTATGTATGTGTACTTACACATACATACATACATATATATAAAAGGAAACCGACCCCTTTTTAACTTTAGCCACTGATCAACTTGGCCCACTGTCTACTGCACGATTGCATTTCTACTTCATAGGACCAATTCTAAGAGTAAAAATAAACAGCCTCAATCAGTTTAACAGTAACTATTTGTGTTTCTTTTCTTTTTTTAAATAAATAAAGTTACCATTAAACTGATCACATATGGTAGAAAGGTAGACACACACACAAGCACACACTGACCCGTTTAAAACAGGTGATATACGAATGACCTTTATGTACAAATGGGTGCTGTTAGCCCCTACCCCCCAGCATAGGCTATGGAAGAACTCCCACTTCTCAGGGAGCCCCATCCTCTCTGCTGGCTGGAGGATGAGTGTGCTTGGCACCCTGAGAGACACCTCAGAATGCACGCTCCAGATACAGTGGTACAGATGGTGGTCCAGTTCTGCGGTACTAGTGTTCAGGAACATGAGGAATAAATAGGCACGTGTAGCTGCCTGAACTAAACCATCATTTATCACTCCTCATAGGGAGATGTGTATTCTGAAGTTTTAGCTAAGTGACGTACAAACTTGTAGAGCGTAGTAAGTTTGTACATCTGGGACTCTGTGTGTGTTTGTGTGTGTGTGTTTGCACATTATATAAAATTGAAATGACACATGGGGCTAGGTTTAGAGCAGCTGCCTGGCTTCTATTCGGTCACTGCTGATCTAAGCAGTCGCTTGCCTCAGCCCTTATTTCTCAGCTCCTCCTGCTCTCATGTGCCCTTGGCTGCTGGAGAGATGCAGAAGAGGGGTTCACACAAGTGAAGGACATGGCTAAATCTTCAGCTAGGAATCCTGGCAACAAAACTGCCAGATTTGACCAGGGCTGCTTTACAGAGTGAAGTCCTGCACTCCACCCTGATGAAATGGAATTACTCTGTTCTGGCTTCCAGCCCCTGCAACTCTGCCTAACTGCAGCTCTTATGAATGCCTCAATGTTGCAGAAAACACAGGATCACCTCTTAAACATGCTGGATTCTCAATGAGTAAACCAGTTAATGTGTTTCTAGCCAAAGCAAGGGCATAAATGTTTTAGAGAAAAAGATTCCCCTGGAGCTACAGAGAGAAGATGCTGATAAAAGCAATATTGAGAGTCGAGCAGGTGATGCTTTTTAGTCTGTGTCGGAGCTGGTCTCTTCGATGACAGAGTACTGGTTGAGTGCTTCCTCCAAAGGCGTTATTGTCCCGTCAGGTTTTAGTCCCATTGGTTTAAGCAACTCCTCTCTGGAAAAGGAGATAAAAGAGAGAGAGAAAAAAGTATTCACCAGCATCACACACACACCCCTCCCCCCACCCAAATCCACATCCTTTAAAAGAAAAGTCTTTAAAAACCAAAGTATTTTCTCTCAAGCTCTCTCTGTGTTTGTAGGAGGAAAGATGAAAGGGGTGGAAAGAAAAAGAGGAGATAAAAGACTTCATTCACACAAGCCAGACCTCCTAAGCCAATTAAAAGTATGAAAAGTCAAGGTCTAAATGGGCTCAGGACAAGGAGCAGGTCTCTTCTGTTTTGAATAATTAACTTTCTTTCCCTCTTGTGGATTAATTTGGTTTTAGTGAAGTTGAAGCTGCCCAAGCTTCACCTGCCCCAGACATATAATGAAATGCACATTTCATTCAAAGAAATAAACTTGTCAGATTTGACTCTGCAGCTATAGTCTCTGGTGACTCCAAACACTTGTTGCTTCATTTCAGATCAGTTGGACTTTCCCAACTTCTCTTTCCTTTTCTCTCTCTTTCCCTCTTGTTTAAACACCATTGCTTTTGTTTGTGGCAGCTTAATTATGGGATTGACAGCCATCTTAATCTCTTCAAAGCTCCCCAACTGCCTCTTTTCAGCTAATCCAATTATATCTACTCCACAAGTTACAGCCTCATCTAAAGATGATTAATTATTGATTAAGCCAATCAAAAAGCATTAGGGAAGATTTATTTAATCTTTTCATAGGCCTTATTTATTACATGGAGATTGTGACGAATGTACCTATTGAGTTGCTAACTCCAATTCTGCTACCGCCAAAAGGTCAGTAGTGTACTTAAGAGGGGTGTCAAAGAGACCCACGAGCTGCTTAAAACAGTTCTCACAGAAATGGGCATCATTCCTTGAGAACATGATGCAGCAGCTATAATGGTGGTAGGCTGTGGAGTGAAGGAAACAGTAACACTTCCTCCTCCCTGTTCCTTGCTGCTGTCCCTCTGGCCAACGTCAAGAAGAGTTCCCTTCTGGGAAGGGGAAGCCATACAACTGTGTGCTAGCACAGAAAAACCTGGGGAGGTAAGTTCAGCTCAATGACCATGGGTTAAGCAACAGGAGCCTACTAAGCAGCTCTGGCTAGCACCAGAGGATGACTTCTGAGTATGAATATTCTTTTTGGGAAATATAGATGGTTGACTGGCTAAGTTGAGGCTCTGGAATGTTATGAAGTAGGAAATGGGTTTCCTGATCAAGAAATGGGAAGAGAACCGTTGAGCTTAAAGTTGGAAGAGGCCTTAGAGATCATTTAGTCCAACCCCCTCTTTAATAAAGGAGGCTGAGTGGCTTACCCAAGGCTGCTTCTCTAGTAGCAGAGTTGGACATGGGCAGGGTCTCCTGAACCCCAGTCCTGTGTTCTCTGCAGTACATCACATCTGAACTGTTTGCCCTAACTGCATGTGAGAAGCAACTCTGAGTTCATCTGTTCAGTAGCTATGTGACAGGGAATGTCATATACATGGCAGAAAAGAAAGGCCAGGTGTAGCTGCTGCCTTTGATGAATGGATCAAACAAACATACCCAAATGACTATGAACAAAGTGCTGTGGCAGTTCCTGAGATGAAGCATGGCTACACTACCTGGGGGAGGCAGGGAAGGCACCACAGATGAGGTGGCCTGTGCCAGGCAAAGGAGACTGTGTCAAGAATTCTGTAAGATTCGATCATCTTATGTAACTGTGTGGACCTCTTCTGATTGTCTTAGCTCACCTTTTCTACTTTAGTTCCCTCATGAGGTGGGAAAAGGGCCCAGAGTTTGGGAAGTAGAGAGGCTCAAGGAAGAAGTGAGTAGTAAGAGGTAAGGGTAACTTGAGATCCAATATTTGAGGGTTTCAAAATGCAGATTATCTTGTGAAGAGTGTCTACTGATTTATTTCTGGAAGCACTGACACTCAGGCATAGGTGGCAGAAGGGTAAGTCATTAGGAGGTCATTGTAACAGTGTCTGGGAAAGGAGAGAGAGCTGGACTGTGCTGAGGTTGTGGGAAGAAAGGCAACATACCCTAGGCAGATCTGAAAGGGGAAGGGGCTGGTGGAGGCGAATAGGAGTGTCCCTATAGCTTTAGTACAGATACTCAGTGGATGTGACACTATCTACTGGAGCCAGGACACAGGACATGGAACAGATTTGGTGGGGAAATGCTAGTATCTTTCAGGACATGAAGAACTTAAGTTGCATGTATGACAACCAGCTAGAAATGGTCAGTGAGAAATCAGTAACAACCTCTTTTACTACTTCTCTCTAATACAGATAACCATCCTGCTACAGTTCACCAATATGTAGTCTCCTAGTTCTGACTGATTTTATGAGATTGGATGCTAATAACTGATACAAAAGAAGGGACAGCTTGCTGGGAACGACACACCGAAGGATAAGAAAATTTTAGGTCTAAAGGTGGGTGTGGTAGCACACAACTGTAATTCCAGCACTTAGGGAGTGGGTGGGGCTGAGGCAGGAGAATCATGAGTAAGTTTGAGGCCGGTGTAGGCTACAGAGCAAAAGCCTGTCCCAAAAGAACAAAAACCCAAACCAAACCAAACAAACATCATCTATAAAACACACACAGACCTAGTTAAAGGGGCTGTCGAACTGAAGGCAGCGAACCAAGGGAGGGACTGAATGGCATGGATGGGCAGGGGGGACAGGCGGGGTCCTATCAAAGACAGTGAGCAACTACCTGCCTGGCAGATAGTCCCTCACCACTGGGACTGACACACTGCTTCTCTCCGATAACAGAAATGGCACAGGGCTAGCTACAAATGTGTGAACCTAGCATTTTCTATTGTAGCCCCGGGGAGAGTATTTTCAAATCAAGTCTATTATTTTTATTCTTCCTTTCTAATCCAACTTCACACTGGAAGTAATTAAGAATTATATACAGTTTTATGGTCAAATTATGATAATTTATAGAACAAAGGACATCATTTTTTAATTCTCCCTTGTTAACTATTCCTAAGCATCTTTTGGGAGGTCCTTTGTATTAACCCTCCCTCCATTAAAATGGAAGCTCCTCAGAAGGCTTGAATTATTTTCTTTCCACATGGCTCCATGCAATGCTTGGGTGTACTGCATTTCTGTAAGAAAGGCATCAGTGAAAACTGGCCACAAAATCATGCATCCATGCAAATAAATTAAGGCAGCAATGTGATGTTGTAGAAAAGACAAAAAGATCTGAAGTTAGGAAGTCTAAAGTCTGGGTTCTTCCACTTACCAGCTGTGTGGTCTTGGGCAAGTCTCTGAGTCTCAGTCTCCCCATCTGTGAAATGGGGGTCATGATATTACTAGCTCTGCCTACGTCCTAGTGATGATGTAAGAAGTACTAGTATAGCAGTGGGAGCAGCAGTAATACAGACCAAAGAGCTCTGTGAACCTTGAGGGACTCAAACACTTATCACTGTAGGGTAGTGAAAAGCACACTACCCTACAGGTTCTATAGTCAGGCCTGGGTTTTAATTCTAGATCCACCACTCATTAACCATAAGGCTTTAAACTCTCTGAACTTTGATTTTCTTATCTGTAGAAATAGAACAGGAAAACCTCACAAAGCTGTCATGAGTGCAAAGGCTATCTACTATATATGTAAGTGTGCAGTGCAACGGCCAGGAAGTAGCTGGAACCCACAAGCTGTATTCCCCTTCCTTGTGTGCTTCCTGATAGTTAGGAATAAGTGGGGCAAAGAATACACAGAAGCAAGTAAAAGGCATGGTCCCTCACCTCAAGAAGATTTTAGTCAGTTTGGAAGATAAAACATACACACATTAGACAATATTGAAAGAACAGCAGATCAACAAGCTTGAGATGATTAACAGGCAAAGCCCTGCCTCCCTAAGCTTGGCAGTTCACTAGTCAATCTTTACTGTGTCTGTAGCTTGTTTAAGGAGATGTCTTGTCCTATGTGGGAGCAGGAGAGGATCATGTACTAATGTGTGACTGTTTTTCCCATGGACCCTGGATTATTTCTCATACTTGTAAAGCTAAGTTTTCTGATCTTCTCTGTCTTTTAACTAGCTGCCCACACATTCCAAAACAAAATCTTTGACATTGAGACTCATTTCTAAAGAGCTTGGTGAGTGATTTAGTTATCTTAGACTGTTTCATTTATGATCTGTTTGTATCTAGGTCAATAAGATATGGACAGAGAATAGGAAGCTTTTTAATGAACACCACAAAAATGTTTCTTCACCAGTCATCTGGACTATGCACATGTGGGAGGACACAGCAGGAAACAGGGACGTCGGCTCCAGGCTGCTTGCAGGAGGCAGACTCGGGGCCACACTATAATGGCAATGATGGACATGGAGTCACAGGAAGAAAAGCATCCCAGAAGCAGAATTAGTCAAGCAGAGGCACAGAAGCAAGAGTTAGTTGTGTGCAGGGATTGGCAAGCAGGTTGGCTCAGCGGAAGAAAAAGGAAAAGAAAGCTCAAAAATGGTATGTGGTATGAAGGAGGATCTGGAAGCCTGAATCCAAGGCTGAGAAGCCTAGCTTTGAGTATGAAGGTATTTTTGTCTTTTAATTCAAGAGCCACCTTCTGTATTTAAGAGTATTTATTAAAAATAATTGTTACTACAAATTTTGAAAGCTATGAACAATATTGCTCTAACACACTAAAAAGAAAGTATATTTTGTGCTTTAATTATTCAATAATGTCCTCATGTGTCTAGCACAGTGCCTTGCAGAAATCAGAACCTCAATTAAGTGCCTGTGAACTAAATTTAGTTGGTGTTTCCTCAGTTAAGTTAGGTGTCATATAGGACTCCTAACTACTAAACCATGAACCAGCCTTAGGTTAAATCTGTGAGCAAAAGATGTTTTCATTATCAGGATTTATAGGATCAGGAAATGATTAATATTCCATAGGAAATCCTGCATACTGATTTCTCTACTAGATTGTGTACAACCTGAAGTCTACGTAGAGTCCATGACTTAGGCTGTTCATTTTTGTGTATCTAGTCTAGGACAGAGCACACAGTAGGTGCTTGGTAGTTTCCTGAAAGGGTACATGGGTCACAGCATAAATGAAGAATGGTAGAACCACTTGATGGGAAGCATTCTCTTAAGTATTTCTTTGATGAGTCAATGCTATCAGGTGATGCTGAGAGCCCAGCAGAAGTCAGGCTCTTTTTTTTTACCCGACAGCCTGGTTCCTAACCACCATTTGGTACAGACTCAATTTCTTATTTATGAGACATTAGGAGATCGAGATTCTAGTCTAAGATCTCCTACTAAATTGGTACAAGTTCTTGGGCAAGTCATTTGCCTCTGTGGGCTACAGAATGAGGGCTTGGACAAGATGATCCCCAACATTTTTTTTTTTACTAATTTAAAGAGTCTAAGCATTAGGCTACAAAATAATTTTGACCCATTTAAAAAGCCATTGGGGTTTTAAGACATTCAAACTCTTTATTCTAAGCCTTTGTTTCTAATCCAGATATTCTAATCCTAACAGTCAAACACGGCACCTGCCTGTCAATGACATATACCAAGACCACAAACCTTCTCTGCAGTCTACCAGCAGGGGATTACAACGATTACAAAGCAATGGTAAGTGTTACACCCACGGATCCAAACTCCACCATGGCCCTCACTAGGCCATTTTATGAAGAGTTACAACTGGTCCTAAATTTATGAAGGTCCTCTCTAAAAAAGGATGGCTGGGCATCAGGTATCATGGTAAAACGAAGACACTACATACTGAAATGTGTATCAGGGTTAAGATGTTCACATAGCAACAACTCCTTCATACTTACCTTCAATGCTATACACAGGCCTTAACACAAGTTAAGACTGCCCTCGTTATCACCAAAAAGTACAGTGATGTCTACTGGATAAAGAGCCCACTCTAGGCACTGTGACAGTATCATGGCGGCTTCTCATCTGATCAGGCATCTGGCCAGGG
The DNA here is from genome assembly GCF_000622305.1 of Nannospalax galili. Taxonomy (NCBI): domain Eukaryota; kingdom Metazoa; phylum Chordata; class Mammalia; order Rodentia; family Spalacidae; genus Nannospalax; species Nannospalax galili. The sequence goes on from NW_008346683.1 coordinate 4,819,215, forward strand.
AAGAGATAAGCCTCCAAGAATGTTCAACTGGAACGAAACATCATTTAGAAATTTGATCTTACTAAACGATAAGGAACCGTAATCTATAAGGGCTTGGCCAGGCAAGAGGACACAGATAAAGCACGTCCAAGAAAGGGAACCCTATTTTGCCCCAGCCTAACCCTTGGGACTGCTAATGGAAACCAAAAAAAAAAAAAAAAAAAAAAACCCAAAAAAAAAAAAAAAAAAACCAAAAAAAACCCCCAAAAAAAAAAAAAAAAAAACAAACCCAAACAAAAAAAAAAAAAAAAAAAAAAAAAAAAAACCCAAACAAACAAAAACAAAAATCCAAAAAAACCCCCAAAAAACAAAACAAAAAAACCAAACCAAAACAAACAAACAAACAAACAAACAAAAAACAACTTTCTTAAAGACTTAGGGGTGGGAGATTATGGGATTTTTGCACATTTTCTGGACTTTCAAATTTTTCCCCAGATATTTACAACCTCTTCCTGTAAGTATGGTATCTGGGGTGGCTGGGCCTCTGTAACTTCTCAGAACCTCAGAGGTCAGGCTGTTTTAGGGCTTCTTGCTCCTATGTGACTCCCCCAGCAATGAATGCAGTATTGGGGCTCAGGTAATAACATACCCAATTGCACATTACAGAATAGGTCAGATGTGTGTAACACCTTACTTGACCTGGAAGCAAGAGAATACTCTTGCCCACAGCACGTTTTTGTGCAATATAAACAAAGCATTCAATTCAAGTGTACTTGTTGAAAAACAGGACATAATTAAGCAGTTGGTAAAACGCATTCTTGTTTCCCACTTGCAGATCTCCCAAGAGTCCCTTCGAATTTACCTATACGAGTTTCAGCTTCCCGCTTGCCACTTAGCTTGATAACGACTCAAAAATCATTCCCTTGTTTTCAAGGGCTCTTCTTTCTTGTCTGCTCTGTGTACTACAGGGCAGTATTGACACATGGAATTAATGACAGGGTCTGTAATGAAACAACAGTAATGCAAACACCAGTCTGCTCTTTTGATAAAACAGCATGTTAGAGACCTATTCACCTCCCTCTAATTGAGTACTGCATAATAGTTCTGATCCTTTTATGTCACATATTTTGTTCTATGATTAGAAAAGAAGAAAAAGGGGGAACCTATGAAGCACTGCTTCCTTTAATCACCCTTGATTAATTCTCTGTTTTTAATGAGGTTGGCTGCTATTTAGACAGGCTCTGTTACATACTTGTTTTGTTGACTTTTGTACAACGTGTAACAAAACCCAGGACGGGATAATTGGGAACCGTTTCTTTGGCACAGGGATTCCTGCTCTTAATGTAAGGTTGGCTTGGAAAAAAGAACCCTGACATGTTAAGTTAGTCATTTCACATTTGATTCCTTTTCACAGTTCAAAGATGGGATGAGAAATTCTTACATAAATAAGTATTTTGATTAACAGAGAGCTTTTCCAAAAGTGCTTATTGGAATGGATGTTGCGAAAGCCCAAAGAAAGCAGCTCTGCAATCTTCACAGTAACTCTAAGCCCAGGAGTGTGTGGCTGGAGTAGCCATAATCCTAATGGAGTCTTGATATTTGTGATAGTCTTTTAAATTTTTTAACCTTTTTATCTCAAGACTTCTACAACCCTTGGGACTGTTTAACATGTTCAGTTAGCTACTGTGAGGATAGTGGCCTTTGGGCTTGGGTACCAATTCTTCATCCTTCATAATGGCTGCTTCTTAGCCCTTAACTGGTTATATTCATCCTTCACTAAACTACTATCACCAGGAAGGAGAGGGACGGTGGCTTTTCCATAGCAAATTCAAGGTCTTCCAACTGTATCTTAAAACAATTCTGAGATCCTCCCCTCAAGTCTTCACCACTGTGTTCTGAGATGAGTACAATAGGGAAAGTAAAATATGCTATATAAAAATACTATTCCCAAGACAAATGGATAAACTGCTCCTATCACCAAGCCCTTCTGCTTTGTAAGGCGTGCTGTCTAAGAATTCCCACAGGGAAACCTTTTTAAAGCTAAGATTCATTAGTGTGATGACATGGTTAAGAACTTGTTAGGATATCATGTCCATTCTCTTTTAAAAAACCTTAGAAAACCTTGTTTAAAGGATTGTAGAAAATTTACTGGTTTTCCTCATAAAACTAGTTATTTTTTAAAAAATGTAAGGTATTTATTTCATACTTGACCTGATATTTGATAAGTAAAAAAGTACGGATGCATTATGCACATCTACTCTAAATCTGAATTCTGTTAAAGATGCCTACTATTGGTCTTTGGTGCTTTGCATTTATTTAAAATTTATGTCTTATTTATGACACACTTTTGAGAGCTGTTGTAATTTTTCAACATAGTGAAAGGTTCTGGAGAGTATCATTAACTAAATGTCTGATCTTAGGTCAGTCATTTAAACTTTGATGAATTTACTCCCTAAAAACATACATTTTATCCTACTTAAATCACAGGATTGTTTTAATGATCAACAGAGATAACACACACTGAAGCATTTTTTTTACATTTTAAAGCACTAAATAGGTTTTTAAAAATTATTGTTCTAATTTCTGTTAGAAGACTGCATGCAAAGCTTCTAAAAATTTGCTGTCGCCTCCTGTTAGATAGCACAGTTAAGAAAATATAGAGAATGAGGTTAGGGACAGCATTGGAAGAATACAATTCATTTGATCTTTAATTAATGGTGTTATTACTTCATGGTAACATACTTAAGAGAATTTTTCTATCCTGTTGCACAAATTAACAGAATTAGTAAGAGGTCTGCATGTTAACTGTCGAAAAAAGTGGTAGAAATAGAAAATCTTATATGCTCTTTCAATTAGGAAGATTTAAAAGTTAAAGGTAGAGGGTAACTAAGAGAGCTAAAAGCCAGTGGAGACTATTCTTACTTCACGTCTTGCTAATGGTTAAAAACCATTTCAGCCTGTGTTCTAACCAAGCACTCAGTGACTTTCAGAACATACTACATGGGGAACGTGGCATCCTACTTAGGTGTCTAGCCACTGGGATGGTCCTCTACAGCCTACGGCGGCATGGGAATCAGGTTTCTCAAATTAATCCCCCCTTGCCCTGAAAGGGTATACTAATATGTCGAGATTCACACCCCTTTAACTGATTTTCCAAGCAACCTTACAGTGCATTTTAATGATGGAGAGCAGTGCTGCCTATCAGAAATATAACACAAGTCACCAGGTGAGCCGAATATATATGTTCAAATGGCCATATAGAAAAATAAATTAATTATGATAAAATTAAATAACTAATGAGACATTTTACATTCTTTGTTGTACTAAGTCTCCAAGTTGTTGAAACCTGGTGAATACTTTATACTTAGAGAATAACCTAATTTGGATTAACCACATTTCGAGCACTCAGTTTCATGCAGACTACTGGTTACATGACGGATAGTGCAGGTCAGAGGGTTTTCTGATGGAAACCATTATGTACTCTTAACGCCTACTGCAGGTCTTCTGATGCTCTAAAAAGTGGCTTATGTTTCTAATAAGCATTTCCTTGACTAACTCCTCATAAAGACAGGTGTAATCACAGTCTGTATTTCTGTAAGATGAGTAACAGAACTTATTTATATGGAAAAAATTGTGTATCAGTTACTTTTCAGTCATAGCCTTACTAAATTTAAAAACAATCTTTTGATTAAAGGAAACTTCTTATATTTGATGCCAGCATTAAGAAAGTTAAGTCTCAATTATCAGTATTTCTGGTAAAAACTGAAAGAAATGGGGGGGGGGGAAACCACAGTTATTGGCCAGAGAGTGGATAAGAAAAGAAATGGCAGAACAAATATTGTTTATAAATAAAATTTAAAACACAGATTTTGACAGTTGATTATATATGCCTTGTTAAACAGTGACAGACAAGGGTGGAGTAAAAGATCAATCTGGTGTCAATTAAGGAAGTGAGGGGATCAGAGAAGTCAAACAAAACTGTAACTTGAAATAGGGTTTCCTCAGCTAGCTTCCACCGAAGTCACCATCAGCGTGCATGAGTTGTGTGCTACAGCCAGGTAAATGAACACACTGGACACACAACTGCCATTTTACTCTCTGGCTTGAGTTCCACAGGCTTATCTGTCTCCAGATCAGAGCAGGAACAAGGAGGTAGCAAGTGGGCAAGAACCAGCCTCTTCTACTTGTCCTCAGACCATAATGCCAAAAGAAGTTTTCTGTAACTTTATACCTCAGGTCTGAGTGCTAAACATTATGGTTATTTTATAGTAAATATGTATCCACATATTTAAATATTCAGTTATGGCCCAAATTTCTTTATGGACTTCCTTTTAAGTCTCTAATTTGATGAAATTTGGCTAAGAAATGGAACTGACAACATACACTTTAAAGCCCTGAATCATCATATAGATTATTTTATATAGAAAAAAACCTAGACCTTCAAGTCTGGAGGTTAGCTATTTCCTTTTTGATCCTCACACACTGGGGAAACCATGGGAACAAGGTATACCAGCTAGACACGACGGGGTTTACAGGGTTCAGACGACTCTCTAGCTCTGAAATCTTCCAGGTACACTGCCAAATCCCCATATAAAGAACAGAAACATCTCTCATAGATATAATCCTTCTATCAAAAGAATTTAAAAAACATTTCAAATACTGTTAAGTCAGCTGGTATTCAATAGAAGAAAGTAATGCCTACTAAAGTCTCCACAGCTCTCAGAAATCCAGGTGAGACAAAGATGCTGAGAAGGGGCTCCTTAAGGCAGTGGGTTTGTCCAGCATGAAGGCAAGATGGGAAGGTATTCTCAAGTTTCACATCTAGTGGCTTTACACTTTGGTGGCAACACCTATGCCCTACACCAGGCTTAGTAACAGTACTTGGCATGACCAACCTTAGTCATCACTTTGGTAAGTGCTTTGGCACGGGCCACTGTTGCCAACCACCATCCTGGTGCAGGTCCTTCACATCTGCTCTCCTATGGATGGAAAAAGGAAGTGTCTAGTGTCCATTCTCTGGCCACGCCACCTCCAACCCTATCCTTTCTCACATGCTTTTCATTTCAAGGGCAGGAGAAACTGATTTCATTGTTGAGACAGGAAGTTAATCAGACAAAGCTATAGGACACTCAGCACAATAAAGACCTGGCTCAGAGCAGAACTTCCTGGAGTGACAGTTGAGGGAGCTAATCAATAGCACAATGCTGAGAAGATGATTAAGCAGTGTTCTGGCAAACACTGTAACAGACAGACACAGCAACACAATGGACACAGCGAAGGGCTTGAGTTCTGGAAAACAAAGTTCCTAGTTTCACTTTATTATGAAGCAAGAAAGAGAATGCATGGACAGCGCCCTTGTAAACTGCCGAAAGGAAATGGACTGTCATCAGTCATTAGCTTGGAAATGTTTGGGGTGATTTTTTTGGTTCTTGCATTCCCCACTAATCAGTCTGATTAACATACTGCATTAATGATAAAACAACCCGAGCTTTTTGGAAGGAAGATACAATATGTGACTACCAAAGATTTACTAACAGGATTAAATTTCTCTCTCCCTACAATGAATGCTCATTTTGCCATTTTTCTTAAACTTCAATATCAGCCCACATGTGAGACCCTTTCCCAACAAAATACTTCCTGAATCACTTAGACAGAATGAACTGCTCCTTCTCCTGGGTTCAACACAGACCTCAATTTCACCATTTCCTTCTACTTGGTATTCTAGAAGAAATTATTCAGCCATTTCTTCCACTAGAACATGAATTTTCCAAAGGCAGAGATTGTCCTGTTCACCTCTGAATCCCCCGTGGCTTCCTGGCTCAGGCCTTGCACACAGTAGATGTTTAGTGGAACAGAAGTCCCTTGAATGGGACTGAGCACAGTCTAGTTGGCTTTATGGCATCTTTTTTCTAAACCTCAAAAATACAAAAAGTAAAGAGATGAAACTGAGGACCAATGAGTAATAAGCACAACAAACATGTAAGACGCACAAAGAAGGGCTTCATGCCTACATTCCTGCTTTGGAAGGCCCACTGCTGAGCTTCAGTTTGCCAGTGATTGTTATTAGTGAGAGCAAGTGTTAGAAAGCACACAAAGGCAGACAATGTAAAAAACTCACATCATGCAAAAATTCAACACGATTTATGACTCAAGTTCACTTTTGCTTCAACTTTAATGGCAAAATTGGGGCCATCAAAGCCAACGTAAGACACAACTGCTCTACTTTACACATGCAAGTGTTAGCATTGCCTTCAAACAGAGTAGGGCAAATGCTGGGGTTTCCTGATCTGAGTCGGGTGGAAGATACGCATTTCAGACTTGATGTTCGAACACATGATTCCTGAGATTAAAAGAAGGATCTAATGCCTTTGTTTTTTGTGCCTGTAACAGGGGTACATTATGAAATTGGTGATGTCTATGGCTCTATCAATAAGCTAAATATGCAGATCATATGGCACTATCTTAGGCAGTTTGTTTCCCATTTTCTACATTTTGAGCCTGGAGTTTACTCATCCAGAATAAATGGGCCAGCTGTATAGTATCTGTATTAACCTCTAACAACTCAAATGTTTAATGCCCCTCGTGTGGTACACTGTCCTCCAACACTGAGCTCCACTCAAGGCCTTGCTAACAGTTCCCTTTCTAGCTTCTGCCAGGTGGAATGCCATTGGTTTTCATTCTGATTTGTACTTACACCATTGAGTTTCACTAGCTACAACAGACCTTTCTGGAAGTTACCAGGCACATACCCCTTATTTTTGTATATATTCTTTTTTTTTGGGGGGGGGGTTAAGGGAGCTGAGGATTGAACCCAGGGCCTTTGTGCTCTACCACTGAACTCTATCCTAGCTACCAGATCTTATTTTTATATATTCACTTAGAACTTGTTATTCTGCTTAATATAGGTTCATTCTATTAACAATCTCTGTGACTTCAAAGGAAGAACTCATCTGTTGTATTAAAATGTTATAGAGAATGTAATTTGCAAACAGGCAAAAATGTCTTTTGAAGAGTGTGAGTACCATTGTAAATTCTAATCTTGGGAAAGGAAGACAATTCAAAAGGGCTAGCTAACAGTCACCAAGTTCTAGCACACTCCTCAGCTAATGAAGCTCCTTACTTTTAAACAACTTCCACCACATTATCAGTGTCATCTGCTAAAAGCTCAGACTACAGAGTGTCGAAATACTCCTCTTTGCCAGAATTTTGCCAACCCACACAGTCCTGTCAATTTCTTTTCTTAGCTAGGCATTCTGCTGCAATCTTAATTATGCCTTTTGGTTATATCCTGTCCCTTTACATGGTTGGTCTCTGGCTTTTCTGTTACAATGATTACTTCTCTTGACTGAGGAATACCAGCCTTTATGGTTAATGTAGAAAATGAGGTGACTAGAAGAAATTCACCTTGAAGTGGTAGCTGCTGCTGACACAAAGAAGCACTCACTCAAGATGGCTTAAAGGAGACAGTGACTCAATAAATGACTGGAAAACAGAGCAATCCATCCAAATTTGAAAGGAATCATTTTCTAGTAACTCCTCCAAAACAGCTAGTTGCTGATTAGTATATATTCTTGATCTAATTATTTACAAAACTGTTTACTTTTTGAAAGGGAAGGAGGTGTGAAGAGGGGAAGGGCAGGTTGCTTTCAGAATCCCACTAAATACAAGGGTCTGCTTTTAAAAAAAAAAAATCCTTCATTTGAGCTATTTCTTTTCACATTTTCCTGTTGAGTACATGACATTTTAGAATTCTTGGTTTCAGCAGCAACCCAAAAAGCAGTATTGCAAACTTGCACATCAACAATAAAGGAAAAAAAAAAAAAGCGTACCATGATTTGAAACAAAAACCAAACAGACTGAAACAAAAATACAGAAAGCAGGAAAATCATTGAACCTAACTCACAGCATCCTTTTGAAGACAGGGAGGTTAGTTGGTTAAGTCTTACAGCAAACTAGTCGTTACTATCTGAGCGTTGTGTTTAAATGTTTCAGGAATGCACATCCAGAAGCGGCACATGTAGAAAAACCACGGGAGCACCTAACTACTGCTGCCGGGCACCCTGTTCCGATCGACATGGATTTCCAGAGTTGCTGTTCTATGGTAACTCTCAGTGAGAGAGACAAAGAAATAGAACATTCTTAGAAACCAAGCAAAAAATGGATGGGGTACAATACCTGGAAAGTTTATCAAGCATGTTGACAAGTTTCATGGCTTCATATTCTTTTTGTTCTTCTGTCATTTCATCTATAGGGTTTGGCATTGGTTCCTCTAAATGACCAGTGATAAGATTAATGCTACAAAAAGAAAAAAAAGTTATGCTGTATGTTTTAAAATTATGCTCTTTCTATACTTTTTCTGGTCCAAATTTTAAGTTATGTAAGAAAGAGTATATTGGCCAAAAATTGGCAATAATTTCAATGTAATTTTATTATATAGAATCGCTATAGGAATTTTTAAATTGACTTTTTTATATACTAGTTTGCTTTGGGAAATGGGCTATTGTTACTGTCTTTAAAAAATTAAAATTGACTTGCCAACTTTTTTTTAAAGGCATGGCTGCTTTTAAAAATATAAAATTTGGTTAGTGCCGTTGGATAAATATCCTTGGATGCACAGCTTATTCATTAATTGTACGGGGACAAATAATTTCAGAACTGAAGTGAGGAAATCCATTTTGTGATACAGCATAAAACAAACATGTAAAAAAAAACTGGAAAAATGATGACAGAGAGGCTGCAATCTGGAAATGAAAGCATGCCAATTTGTAACCTCAGGAAATTAGTCCATTAGTGAGACCACAGAGGGTGATGAATGTTTAAAACAATAAAAGATAAAGCAGAAGAATAGCTTTAATTAGATTTGATCTGACTTAGGGAAGGATGAATGAAAACTAGCCCACCAAGAGACAAATACACCACCTTAGCTTTCTGGAAATTGGTCTAATACAGTACTTATAATAATGAATTTCTTACATAAACTTTGTATGAGGTTCTAATACCAAACAAATGATTCTCTTAAATAAAAAACCATACTTCTATTTTTTTCTTTTTTACTGAGGAGGGGAAATAAAAGACAACTCTTTCAGTGTCTGTTAAATATCTGTAACTCAAAACATTTTTCTTGAGAAGCAGAAGCAGGCAAGAGTGTAGCACTAGTGCCTGTACCAGCCAAACACAGGTTGTTTTTTTTTTTTGTTTTGGTTTTTTTTTTTTGGTCTTTTTGAGACAGGGTCTCCCTGTAGACCCTGCTGGCCTGGATTCACTATGGAGACCTGGCTGGCCTCGACTCACAGAGATCCGCCTGCCTCTGCCTTCCGAGTGCTGGGATTAAAGGCTCACCAGGCCCAGCAATACAGGTTGTTTTTAATACCCCTGCAAATAACACACTGATAACAAAAACTGTTTTCTATTCAGGAGCCAGGTCAGGATTAGCAAACCTGTGAGTGGGCCAAGTGTAAATAGTAGAGTGTTAAGAGCCTGGGGCACACTAAAGAAAAGGTACCATGTGAGTCAAACTGAAGACACTGCAATCAACTGGCCCCTCTGATGGCTGGTGTGCAAGCCTCACCTACACTTTGGCTTGGGCAAGTTACTTCCTTCAATGCCCAAGATTTTAGTAAAGGATAACTCACAGGATCCTGTTATTCATTACTATTAGATGCCCTTTTCTTTTCTTTTTTTTTTTTTTTGGTCTTTTTGAGACAGGGTCTCCCTGCAGCCCCAGCTGTCCTGGAACTCACTATGTAGACCAGACTGGCCTTGAACTCACAGAGATCCACCTGCCTCTGCCTCCCAAGTGCTGGGATTAAAGGTGTACGCCACCACGCCCGGCTAAGATGCCCTTTTCTTTAAAAAAAAAAAAAAAAGTTCCTCAAAGGCTATATGATGTACAGATTTTTGTGGAAGATCCAGCATTCATCATCCTATTAGGTCAGATTTAAAATCTGCACTCTATTATGTAGGACCCATGTTGAGAACTGTGGTTAAAAACTTGTTCAAGCTGGACTTGAGGGTACATGCTGGTAATCCCAGCTACTTGGGAGGCTGGGGCAGAAGGATTCTATGTTCAAGGCCAGCCTAAGTAACTTGGCAAGATCCAGTCTCAAATTTTTAAAAAGGGCTGGGCTGTAGCTCAATGGTAGAGTACTTAAGATATAAAAATGTTTAAGGCCTTGGTTTAAATCCACAGCACTCAACTACCCTCCAGCTCAAAAGAAAACCCCACAAATAGACAACCAAGAAAACCCCTTGTTCCTTTCAGCAGACCACATATAAAACAGACAAAGGCAGAATTATTCAGGGAAAAAAGGTGGGAATAGGGCCAGCAGAAGAAATGGGGGCCTAGAAGTCCTTGTTTGTCCTCCATCCACTTGCTTCCTCTTAAGGTATACTCTATGGCACTTTCAGGAACTTCGGGTTAACCTGAAAATGTGCAGGCTAGTCACCCATTCTTAGTCTTAACATGTTAGAACCACTTGGGAAACACTGGAGGAAAAGCTGGCCTTACCTCAGATCAATAAAATATGTGTGTGGGTGTAAAGTTTCCCATGTGATCCTGATATACTGGAATAGGATACCTTATTCACACTGCTATTTCCTCTCCTTCTTTTTAGGTGACCATGAAAGAAAAAAAGGCTTCTAGTTAGAGGCCATTACCAAGATGCTAAAATGGGTCACTGTATTTCCTCAAAGTTCAGAACAAAAAGGATTCAACAAGGCTTCAAAGAAGAAATGCATCAAGCCAGCTGTGGTGGTGCATGCCTTTAGTCCCAGCACTCAGGAGGCAGAGACAGACGGATCTCTGTGAGATAGAGACCAGCCTGGACTACATAGTGAGTTCTAGGCCAGTTGTGGCTATAGAGAGACTCTGGCTCAAAATGCAAAAAGAAAAAGAAAAGAAGAAAAGAAAAGAAAAGAAAAGAAAAGGAAAAAAAATGTATCAAGATGCTATATTTAAAATGCAATTCCTTCATTATTTGCTAGGCATATAGCTTTTGTTACCTGCTAAATCAGAAAAAGAACTAGCCATAAATAAGTAAAAAAATAAACAAGCTTATTACAGATACCTATCACTTCTCAAGCAAAGGAAATCAGGCCTTTTAGGAAAAAGTGTAAGGGAAGGAACACACATGTAGACCAAGTTCCCTCATTTGCCATTTAAGAGAAGGCAACTCCATTTCAATGGAGGTGTGATTTAAAGAATCAGATCTGGAGACTTCCTCAGATAACAATGACATTAGCATAAGTGATCATGTGCCTCAAAAAAATGTGTCAGAAAGACACACAGGTAAGCCTGTGGTGTTGTGGGGTAAGCCTATGGTGTTGTGAGCTAAGCCTGTGGTGTTGTGGGCTAAGCCTGTAGTGTTGTGGGGCCCAGCACAAAGCCAGGAATAAATTCCTAGATTAGGACATACTGATTCTTTACTGGGTTATCTTAAAAGTTGGTGGAAATGATGTCCATTTTCTAAAAGCTGATCTCAAGACCCCTGACTGCTGAAATGACTTAATGGCTTGCTCTGAAATTAGCTCCAGGTAACAAAATCCTCTGCTATCTTGTCATGAAAGCAGCAGCCAGAAACTAATCCTGGCAAAGTTAAGAACTCATTCTTCACCAATGGAGAAAACACTGCAGTATTCAAAGTCACTCCTCAGCTTCATTTCTTCCTTTAAAAAGACATGCCACCACCACCCCCGCCCCAAATCCTCAGAAGAATGTAAACAGAACCACATAAAACACAAGCTAAGACAAGGAACTGCACCACTCTCTCATGGGAAAATGCCAATGTGCTGTAGCAGAAGGCAGATGGAACCTGTCTCTCCTCCCTCATGCCAGTCTCATGGAGCTTCCCTACCCAGAAGAGGAGAAAACAGAAGTTACCAGGACAACCATGGTGTGACACTGAACCAATACCTGGCACCATTACAACCACACCGTAAGACTTAGCTTTGTAGGTTTCAAAATCTTCATACTATGACATTCTGGGGTTACTTGTATTTAGTTCCAAGACTGAGTCTTAAGTTGCTTTGAGGGAGACTGGCTCAGCGGTTAAGGGCACTGGCTGTTCTTGCAGAGGACCTGGGTTTGATTCTCAGTACCCACATGGCAGCTAACAACTGTTGGTAACTCTAGTCCCAGGAGAATCCGATGCCTTCTTTTGACCTCCATGGGCACTGTTCGACATGGCTACACTTACATACATGCAGGAAATACACTCACACACATAACATAAAAAATTAAAAAAACATTCCATGAACCAACAACACGGGGAGTAAGACATAATGAAAAGGAAGGAGCAAATGAGTATGTGTGTAAAACCTGAAACACACTTCACCTCTTTTACTCTTTAACTGTTCCTGCTTCTGGTAAACATGACCATCAATTAATAAAAAGAACTAGAAGAAAACTTGGCTATATGAAAACTTCAACCTCTAAAAAGCAGTCTTAAATTTTACTCAAAGCATTCCGGCAAAAGAAGGGGGCTACACTGTTGCAATAATGGCACAACTGTTCTGGGGCAACCAACTGTTCTGACCGCCTTCCAAGGTCACAGGCTTAAAGGGGGGGAACTTAATACTGTTATTTAGCAAAATAGATACGACCCCCAAACTGCCTTCTAAGCATGTTTATACCCATAGACAATCCTGTCCTCTGCCTTCATCAGGGAAGCCTCTCTTCATAATAAACAGCAGTGAATGCAAAGACGAATGGTTGTTCAAGGTGCTGAGTAAAAGAGGCAGTTGAGCTCAGCCCTGAACAAGACATTTATACCACCATCCCAGGGAATATGTTGGAAGAAGGTAAGGGTGAGAAGACAGGAAGAATGGCTGTGAAATGCTGTCTTCTGGGCATGATGAAGTAACTGCAATTATGGATGGATAGCAGCTATGGTTGTCTATACTGGGCACAGACAGAATGGGCCTGGTCAATAGTCAGGCAATGGATAGGGGAGGGTCAGATGGAAGCCACCTGCCTTTCTCTGCCATTGTATTGACTACTAAGAGGTTCTGGGGGGGAGGAGTCAGTCAGTATCTTCAGATGTCTACACACACTGGTGAACCTAGCAAGCTACAAGGAATAGTTCCAAACCCATGGTCACACAGATGACCCTGGTTTAACTCAGTGGGTCAAAAAAACAAAACAAAACAAAACAAAACAACAAGAATATGGGAAAGGGGCTTATAGGGAGGACTGGGGAGCTGACAGGGATGGGAGGGAAATAAAAGAGGGTGTGGTGAACATAATTAGAATGTGCTATATACACATTCTAATATAAAATTGTCAAAGAACAAATTTAATAAAAAAAGAAGGGGTTCTAAACTCAGATCCTTACAGGGTAGACAGGTAAGTGAAAAGGACTCACTGTCAGACCAAAGTATTACGGATGGTTGTTAGCTACCATGTGGGTGCTGGGAATGGAACCTGGGTCCACTGCAAATGCAGTCAGTGCTCTTAACCACTGAGCCCAGAACTTCTAATTTTTTTTTTTTCTTTTGACACAAGGTCTCCCTGCAGTTCCAGCTGTCCTGGAACTCAAGGTAGACCAGGCTGGCCTCGAACTCAGAGATCAACCTGCCTCTACCTCCAAAGTGCTGGGATTAAAGGAGTGTGCCACCATAACTGGCCTAGAACTTCTAATTTTTTAAAAAATATTTTATGTATTATTTTTATTTTTTATGTGTATATTACCCGCATGCATGTAAGTGTACCCATGTCATGCAGTGCCCACAGAGGTCAGAAGAGGGTGTTGGATCCCCTGGAATTGGAGTTACTCATGGTGGGTGTTAGCCGCCATGTGGGTGCTGGGAATCGAACCTGGGTCCTCTGCAAGAGCAGCCAGTGCTCTTAACCACTGAACCATCTCTCTATTCCTCAGAACTTCTAATTTTTATAAGGATTTAAATCCAGGTTTTAATCTAAATTCTGAATGTTGCCAAACATTTTATTTTATTATTTTAGGAATCACTTTGTAAAATGAAAACAAAAACATAACCTCTCAAAAAACAATGCTTTATGGGACAAACCAAACAAAACATATTTGTGGGCAAAATCCAGCTTATATACTGTTAAATTTACAAGCTCTAAAGGGTTTTTAGGAAAAGGTATTTTGTAAGCCCAGACTAGGAAGGAAGGGCATAAACAGATGGGTGGGAAAGAAGATGCTCAATGGGAATGAAGTTGAAGTATTTTTCCAGGGCACTTCCCTAGAAAACTGGGTTCCTCCCAGTCTCCAAGCAACACAAAGAGCAAAGACCCAGACCCTGTTTCTCGATTTCTCTGTCTCTGTCTCTCTCTCTCTGTCTCTCTCTCTTTCTCTCTTTCTCCCCTCCCTCCCTCCTCTCTCCCTCCCTCCCTCCTTTCCTTTTTTTCTCTCTCTCTTTCTTTCTTTCTCTCTCTCTCTTTCTTTCTTTCTTTTCTTGTCTGTCTGTCTGTCTGTCTGTCTTTGAGACAGGGTCTCCCTGTAGTCCCAGCTGGCCTGGAACTCACTATGTAGATCAGGCTGGCCTTCAATTTACAGAGATCTGCCTGCCTTGGCCACCTGAGTGCTGGGCTGGGATTAAATGCATGTGCCACCACACCTGGCAGACCCTGATTTCTTGAAGACCATGCCTGGCTACCAGACCAGAGCTTCTTCATGAGAGGTGGAGACAGCAGCTATCTGGAGGATGTGCACTCTGTGCAGAAGGGCACTTAGCACAAAGGTCTTAGGCAGGAGTCTATCTCCAGGGTTTGACAGATACTGAAGAAGTTAGCATGGTGACAGCACAGCCAGATAATTTGACACACACCACTGTGAGACCTTTGGTTTTTAGCCACTATGCAGTTCCGAGCAGATGACAGTCTGATTTACATTTTATAGGGATTACCACTGCTATGCTGAGAAGAGAATGAAGAGTCAAAAGTAGAATCAGTAGGGTCAGTTAGAAGTAGAATATTTCAAAGATACTAGAGGCCAAGGCTGAGACTTGGTGGTAGAACAGTGCCTATCATGCAAGAACCCTGGTTCTATTGCTAATGCCAGTCATGGGGGGCGGTCATTCTGGAAAGATAGAATGGCAGTAATGGCAAAAGGCGTGGCTAATTCTGAATGTATTGTGAAGACTGAGCCATAACAGACAGATGTATACAAACATTTACCAAATTAGACTGAATCCAGCAGGACTCTAGAACTCATGTTTCATGGACACATTTTCTGTCTCGGTATCGTCGAAGACAGACCCTTAGTTGGGGCTCTGTGGACAGAAGCTGCATGAAGGGCAAACTTGTGTTTCTGACTGGCTGGCTTAGAGAGGAACACAGTAGCAATTAAATCACAAGTTCTGCCTTTATACCCATTAGAACACTTATTACTGGAAACATATACATGCAGTCTCTGGAAAATAACAAATACTGTGAGGACAGAGTAAAAAGAAACCCCTGTGCACTTGATAAGGTGTAAAATGATACAGCTGCTGTGTAAAATAGCATGCCCTTCTTCAAAAAACTAAACATATAAGTACCATGTGGTAGAGCAATTTTCAAGAGAAGTGACAGAGGGGACTTGTGTGGTATTCTCACACTCAGTGTGTGTGTTATTATTCACAACAGCAGAAAGATGGAGGTGACCCAAGTGGCCAAATGTGTTACACAATGAAGTGGAAGCATGCTCTTAAAATGAAGGATATTTTGATACATACTACGGTATAGATGAATCCTGAAAACATTCTAAGTGAAGGCAGACAATTACAAAGGACAATGTATGACAGATGAGACGCCTAGATTTCATACAGACAGAAAGAATAGCAGCTAACAGAGGCCAGAAGGGATGGAGAGCTCCGCACAGAATTTTACTGGGGAAGATGAAAAGTTCTGGAGATAAACTGGGCACAGCAGAATACATCTATAATCCCAGTACTCCTGAGGCTGAGGTGGGAGGACTGTCAAGCATGTCTGTCAGCCTAGACTACATAGCAAGACCTGTTTCACAAAACAAAATAAGAGTTCTAGAGATAGGTGAGAGTTGCACAATACTATGACTAGACTTACTGATTTTCACACTTCTTAAAATAGGCTAAAGTAGTAGATTTTATATTATATGAATTTGATCCCCCAAATAAAAAGGCAGAGAGAAGACAATAAACCTTGCTTTGAAGCGAAGTGTGGTGGTAGATGCCTATAATTCCAGCAGTGGAAAGCTGAGGCAGCCTGGGAGTTGAGAAACTCAAATCTGAAAGTACATACAAGGATGGTAAATGTGTGAAGGTGATGTATGCATGGCAGAGGTGGTAATGAAGAATTTAGATGTATTTCATACATGCTTACAATAATAAGCCCAGGTCCTAAAAGTTCGAGTTAAGTCCTACTGTGCATAAACACAGCCCAGACTGGGCAAAGAGAACACTCTACAAGTCTTGATCTGTAGTTCATTTACTACAAAAACAAAACAAGAATTTACTTGGTGGCCCAATGTAACAAGACACTTACTATTAGACTTAAGCAGCACAACAAAATCTAGGCAAAGAAAAGAAAAAAACTTACAACTGTATTTTGCTTGTGCTGAAGGAACTGTCTGTCACAGATGCTGCTACGGCTGCTCATCCTTATAGCCAAGAAGGACCAGTCCTGAGATGATCTGTACATTTTAAGCTTTTGGATTTAATGATAAACTAATGTGAAGAGTGTCAGAAAGTGTCCTAGGGTTCCGTCTACTTTTAACTGTCTCCTTCCTCTTATTTCTCCTTTACGATACCTCTTTGGACCCAGTTAACTGTTTGAAAATAAGCCAAACATTAAAAAAACATTTCTCAACTAATGTTTGGAATGATGTACAAGTATTTATAACAAGTTTGTTATAGGTAACATCATTTCTCAGCTTAGAGGCATGAAAGAAAGGGTTAAAAGTTAGAATTTATCCAGGTCTTGAATTTAGCACAGGCCTTAAATTCCAGCACTCAGGAGGCAGAAGCAGGAGGATCTCTATGAGTTTCAGGTCATCCTGGTTTGCATGATGAGTTCCAGGCCAACCAGGGTACAAATGAAACCCTGTCTCAACAAAATAAAATAAAATTAGAATTCAAATAATTGGCTTCCTTTTGACAAAGGACTAAACTCTATCTGGAAACTTAAGCTGGCTAAATGTATACCAAAAGTCTATGTGGCATGTAACTTGATTCTATGAGTGTACTTTAAGTGTGCAAACTGCAGAAAGTCGTTTCTAGTCCATTAAATGCATTTGACACAAAAATACTGCTGTAATATTAACTGTCTCCCATAGTTTGAATGTAAGCTCCATATAATTATTGTTTTCAGATTCCAATAAAGGATTGCAGGCTACCTTGGTGCATTAACCAGAATCCACTTACATTTTTGACAGTAGGACTGGGGCCAACTGGATGAACAGTAATTTCTCTACTTTGCCAACAGTAGCAACTATTGTGATTAAACGCATCATAAGAAAAGGAGAGTGGGTTCTTTGGAACTCTGAATGGTAATGGGTAATCAGGAGAGTGAGCAATCCTTTCAGATGCCAACTTTATAAGCTTGATCAGATTAGCAAAAAATTTTCATACCAAGCTCTGTGGGTCACTCCCCACAGTAACAAAGAATTGTCTTGTTTAAAAAGCATTTTATTCATTACCATTTCCAGAACTATTTGAAGAAGTATTTTAAAGTACACTGAAGATTCCACCAGGTTTCATCTTAAGCGGGAAGATTTGAAAGAAAAACAGACACAAATCTATTTGAAGCAAGAAGATGTGATCTACTTGAAAAACATGTATGTATACTTGTAATGAGCAACGTTTAGAAGACACAAGACTTCACAATGGGAAATACTTGGACCAAGTCTGATGGATTGGTTGAAAAAGATTCCAATATGGATGCAAAGCCCAAGTATAGACTCTTCCCAGGATAGAGTTAAGACAGTAACAATGTCAAGTACAGACTCTTCCCATGATGAGCACTAAGACACAGAGTCAAACAAAAGGCATTCTCTTTAACTTTAACATCACTTCCATAAAGTAATGTAACTTAATTTCCTATATTCTTGGGACAGACCCAGTGTTCCTGTGTTTCCTCTGATATCCTCCTTGTTACAGTAGCATTCTGGTACTTGTTTAAATACATGACCATGGCCATTATAAAAGTCATCTACCAAATCGACCATACACACTGAAGTGCAAAGATACCAACCCTCCATGAATACTCATGACTTTCTACCTTAGCTGGCTGTGTCCACGTGCCCTGGAATATGATGAATGTCAAATATCACCTGATGAGACTTTTAACTGCTAGTTGATGGTGTGTGCCTATAGTCCCTACTGTGGAGGCCAAGGACTAAGGATCACTTGAGTCTTTGAGTTTGAGTTCAGCCTGAGCAACAGCTCAGCAACACACACAGCATCTCTCTCTCTCTCTCTCTCTCTCTCTCACACACACACACACACACACACACACACACACACACACACAGAGCAACAATAACAACAAAAGGAGACTTTTCAAGTTGAGTATTTTTAAGCCTCAAATGAGAAGATAGGAAATATTAAAATGATATGGAAAAATAGTTTATGGGATGAAAAAAAATCAAGAGCTTGCAAGAGTAATTCAGAATAATGAGTTAAAGAAGTATGATTCTTCAATCTTTTTTTTTTGAGATTTTTATTTGTGTGTGTGTGTGTGTGTGTGTGTGTGTATGTGTGTGTTGAGGAGGGTACCCACAAAGGTCAGGAGAGAGCATTGGATCCCCTGGAGCTGGGAGTTGCAGGTAGCTGTGCGCCACCTGATGTAGGTGCTGGGAGCCAAACTCAGGTCTGCTTGCAAGAGCAGCAAGCACTCTTAACAACTGTGCCAACTCTCCAGCCCTCATGAGTCTTCTATTTTATGTTCAAATACTTGACAGAGATGCCCAACCTATAGAGCAGTTAAGTGGTGGCAGTCTAAAAAGAGTCACTTCTGGCTCCCCCCAACTCTTTGCTTCTTGGGGTAGACTCTCTAAGATCCTGCTGAGGCTGAGAGTACGAGATACTAAAAGTAACATATACTAAAAGTAACGATATATCAGCAAAGAGGCCATGCTTTTCCTACTTAACTGGGGACTGGTCATTTCCCACCTTACAATAACCTAATAGTTTCATGTCGACAGGACACAATATATACTTGAAAGGTTGTTTGTGATTTTCTATTCTGGGTCACCTACTTCCTGACCCCTACCATTCTCTAGAAGACAGTCAGTAGAAAACACAGCCTGCCAGTACCTTCTTATGACAATCAGCAATGGAACCCATCAAGACTCAGCTAAATGGCTGCCATGGTGGTACATGCTTTTAATCCCAGCACTGAGGAGGCAGAAGGGGTGGATCTATGTGAGTTTGAGGCCAGCCTTAGATGGTCTAAATATCGAGTTCTAGACCAGCTGGGGCCACACAGTGAGAACCTGTCTCAACAAAACAAAACAAAAAATCCTCAGCTAAATGCTCCTTAGTGAAAACTCAAGATGAGGATTGGAGAGGATGTGAAGGATGAGGGAAGAACAGAAGGAGAGGGAAGGGAAGGGAGTGTGGTTTGTTTTGAGAAAAAAGAGAATGTTTTTAATTCATACATGCTGACTTAGAGAAGACGTCAAAGATTTCAGGTTTGCCTATTCAGTGCATTGAGGGAACTGTTAAAAGCCGATTCCCTAACTGTATATTTGACTAAAATCCAGTGCGGAGCCAGACTTCATTCCTTCTGTTAGTAATGTGCCTTGTTGCATTACTTTTTGACTTGTAAGGGGTTTTATGCAAGGGTGCTGATAACACAGATTTCTGAGAAAGACTGAAGCATCAAATAACCAACTTAAATGCCTGGTCTTAGCTATACGTTATAAATATCAACCTAGGGAAATGAAGGCAGATAGTGACAATGCTTTTTCAAACAGATGGTAGATATATAAAAGCGCCAGCTCTCTTGCATTTGAAAGAGAATAAGGAGTCTGTTCACAGTATCACGCAGCACAGTTCTAGCAATATTATCCTTCCTCTATCTCTTGAAGTCACTCTATAAGGTACAAACTACATGAAACTGCCTCTAAGGACACCACCAGATGAAAAGCTTCCAAATTCTCAAGAAAAAACACTGGGAAATGGAAGCCAAAGGAAGTGGAAGGCAAATAATCAACTGAAAGGCGCAGCTGTGGTTAGGTGAAAAAAACTTGATACTATACTTTGGTTTTGCATTTTTGTATTCTTCAGTGTCTGTGTCCTCGTCCTCTGAGTACCAATTATCTCCTCTTCCTCCAGCCAGGAGGCCCCTGGCCGCCAGCAGTCCTGCAGCATTCCCATAGCCAGTGTATTTCAGCAGGCTATCCACTGCAAAATAGAACAGAGTTTTAAGACAGGAATCCACAGGTGCTCACCGCCAACCACCACGCACACGCACAGGGATGTTGCACGCACACGCACAGGGATGTTGGAGACGTCTCACATGGCAGGAGACCTTTAGTTGAGAAGTTTTCAAAATATGGAGTGGTTGGGCTGCGTTAGTTACAAACTCTCCTATATGCTATGAGACTAAGATCCTGTTTTCAGGTATCAGGAATTTTGAAAGAGTGCTTATGAACACACCCTGGCAAACGTGGAGCCTCAGCAACTGCTCTGCACTTGTAAGGGCCATGTTTTAAGTTTCTGATCTCCAATCCTATTTTTAGAAAAATCAGTTTTAGAGAAATGTTGAGAAACTCAGGACGGTGAAGTTCTGACTGAAATTTTGTGTGGCATATTACACATACACACACACACACACACACACACACACACACACACACTATTCTTAAAGGAATCTGAGGGAAAAGATGTAAGAATAACACAAGGATATCAGCAAATAGGATTGTCTAGCTTATCACTTAAAATGGTAGGGTGTGGGGGGTATGAATGGGGAAATGGCTCAATGAGAAATGGGCTTGCCACATAGGCATGAGAGCCAGTTTGGATCCCCAGAACCCATGTAAAAGTTGGGGAGGCATTTGGGAGGCAGAGATGAGTTTCCTGGGGCATTGGCAAGCTTCAGGTTCAGTGAGAGACCCTGCATTAAAAAAGTGGAGAGCAATTGAGGAAGACACCTGACATCAAGCTTGGGCTTCTATATATACATGTACATGTGTGAATGAATCAACACACACCTGAACACACACACAAACCTGAAGCATTTGGTATGGATCTTTTGTATTACCTTGCTGATATAGTAAGATATTTTTTAAATGAGCTGACACATAAAATCTTTGGCAAAGGAACTGTAAAGATCTGTGTGTGTGCAGGTATGCTTTCTACACACCTTTAAGGATTATATTAAGCAATGACTAGCAGCTAGTTAGGAGTATTTCCTTTTCTTCAGGTACAATTTCAAAGTATACAATTTTGTATTTAATAAAAGGATTAAGAGTTGCTGAAATTTAGTCAGGGTTCTCAGCAGAATGTTCATAGCCACCCTAAGGACAACTGTAGAAAATAAAATTTATCCATGTATAAAACCATGGTAAAATCAACAGTTGAAATACCATTGTAATTTATATCATTCACCTCTAAAAAGAAAATAATGCTGGAAAAATCCAGTGAAAGGCAATAGAATTGATTTTGGGGACCTGAAAGGGGCTGAGATAGAGAAATAGGTAAGAAAAGGGGATATATTTGGTCAGACTATGAAATCAGACAGCATAGTTGCTAAATTCTGAACTATCTGAATGGGAGATAGTGAAAATAGGTACTCTGGGGACAAATGAAGGGATCTCTCCTTTCAAGGAATATGGCAAACTGTTTGAATTTGTGTAAAAGGAAGCACTGGTTAGTCATATAAGTAGATTATGGAAGATTTAAACTATGTAGCCCAAGCTAGCCAGAACTCTCCATCCCCTAACTGGTCTCCAGAGTGCTGGAATTACAGTGTACTGGAATCACAGGTGTGTACAACCACACCCAGTTTAAAGTTAATTTTTAACCTTAAAACCTACTGGTAGCTGTGGTCTCTGGTAATCATTCTTGGTGGGTACTATGAAAGCATCGTGCAGCATGGTGCACAGTGAGAGCTAAAGAGTATTAGAATTTAATGAAGAATTATGCAATTTGAATCCCTCTGAATAAATCTGATATGCTCTTTGGTTACCAGTGCCTCTTCAAGACTCAAGTGATTTAGCTAAATTGAGTAAGTACATATGAATTCTTGGTGGATGAAATGTTTGTTGTATACAGGTATTCTTAATACTTATGTAGGTTAGACATGACTTTGATGATCAGATACAAAGCTACTGATAAAGAAGCACAGAATAAACCCTCAGAACACTATTGATAAGATGTTTAGCGGTTCTAGAAAAGTAATATTCCCTAAATTATTAAAATCTAAATTGAAACAATATGAATAAATGGTTTAAATGAATATACCTAAAATGACACAAAATGGCTCAAGATTAAAATAGTAGGACACAAAGGCTACAAAAGGCCAAAGGATGTAAACACAAGCAAGCCAAACAGTAATTGTTTTCTTATGCAGAAAATCCCCTGGAAGCTAGTTAGTAACAATCCTGATATTTTAATGAAAACAATGTTACTGCTTTCTTACTAGAACAAACATGCCAATTCTGTGACAGACAAATAGGTTCCAAAGATGATTTAAGACACACCGTGCCTTCAAAATAAATAAAGCCATAGCCAATAGTTTTTAAAGTCAAATTAAATTTTGTTAAGGGGATTTAAAAGAGCTAAAAATGGTAAGTAGAGAAAGGAAACAAATGGAATACAAAATCTTTGTGCAGTTTGAGGTACTGGTGGAGCATTTTCAGCTACTTTTTGGTGTTTTAAAATATACTATATAATATCTCATTTGATATTGGGGAAGTAGAAAAGGAAAACTGACTGAATGTGGCTTTTTAAGTAGGTTGTTATGAGGAAGAAAATATTTCCTGTGGTCCTACATAAACACACATGTGCACACACAAGTATATTTGTTCTGTCATAGTACTGATGTATGTAGTTATATGAAGACGACGCTGGAGTGAAACAATTCCCACTTGGTCAGAAAACTACAAGGGAGATTTCCCCATTGCTCAGTGAAGATGCCAGAGGGCATGGTGACAGAGGAAAGCATCTCTCACAGCATGGTGCACAGGGAGTGCTAATGATGTTCACATGGATGAGGGTTCTTGCACACTTCACCATAAAGCAAACTGTTTCTGCTGTCTTACTATGCAATTAGTTCTACAGGTACAGGAGGTATCTGGGGTAACTCCAGCTTTCTGGCTTTAGAAGGGTGCCTTCAGAGAGAAAGTGACCAAAGGACACAGGAAAGGTTGAGGAACGTGGGCACTGAAGAATTTAATTAAATTAATGTCAGATACAAAGCGATGGGAGCTGTGAGAAACTCAGGTCACTATGTCCAGTAAGCAGGTAGAGAAACACGACATGTTTGAAGCAGAAGCCGAGGGGGTAGGATGAGATCACTCAGTGAGCAAATACCATGAAAATGGGGCTAGGAAGATGACTACAGAGAACTCAACATGGAACCAGAACAGCAATCAGCAAACAAGACTGAAAAGAACAGTGGTCCAAAGACATCCAGGGGTGTGACAGCACAGGCATAATGAGAGAAGTCAGGTGTCAACTGTTATAAAAGCCACAGTGAGATACAAAAATAATCACTGTTTCAGAAAATCAAATAAGCACTCTTGGTGGGGAGTAATAGTGGAAAGCAAATTCTACTATTCCTGGCATTTGGAGGAAGGCTGCTGACTGGGAACAACTTGAGATCAGAGCAGGTGGCAAGGATTCTGAGAAGGGAAAACAATTAGTTCTTCAGGATGCCAAGATGTGAGTCCTGTCCAAGGACCAGCATTCAGCAGACTCTTGATCTCTACGCTTTGGCCATTTGTGACCTTTTGTGTTCCTGGCCCTCCTAACTAGTTTTAAAAAACCAGAGGGAATCATATTAGTCCAACAACCCACTAACAAATTATGCATACATTATCTCTACATGAGTCCATGTGTATAGCTAAAGGCTACATAACAAGAAACAGTGCCAGCCAGACAAGCGATACCTTCCTTTGAGTTGAGAGACTCCCAAAATTACTCAGGCTATTGCCATAGTCCTTGATGGCCTCCCAGAACTTGAAGGTAAGACCCTATTGCTGAAGACAGAGCATACTTCAGACACAGGATTTGGAGCAAACAGAGCTGCAACTGACCTGAAACTACTTCCCCTGAAGGCTCGCTCTCATAGCTTTGGAGGACGCTATGAAGGTGCCAAGAGAAAACATCAATGGATGATCCAATACCACCTTCAAGACCAAATAACCACATCAATGGCCAGCACAGCATACGTCGCTAGTGAAGTAGTGGCACTCTTATCTTGGGGGCAATCAACAACTACCTAATTGGACTAACTGCCCACTCAAAGGGAGGAAACTCAAGTGTGGTAATGTAAACATAACCTAATACACATGGTTGGAGTGGCCATAGATCTTAGAGAAAACCCCAAGACTGTCACATCACTAGACTAATGTGATTTCTTACTATGTGCAAGATATGTATCCTTATATTTACAGATAAACATCCCAGTCACCACTCATCAAAGAAGGTCATTTTGCACCAGAGACTATTTCCAAGTACACATGGACATTGTCTCTGAATTGCACAGGCCTAAGTGACATATCTTCAATGCAACCTAAGGCTCATGGAACAATGCTGGTCCCTGGATAGGGCCCATTTATTAAACTTCACCCACCCAAGGCTCAGAGACCATCACAGAAGAGAGGGTGGAAAGATTGTAAGAACCAGGGAGGAGGTGCATGACCATATCGAAACAGTCCTACAAGCTCCTGGGAACCTGCTCATATGATTCTATGGCAATGGTGTCAGCATACACAAGTGCCATGCAAACTCAGGCAGACAATAACCCAGTATAGAACTGGGAAAATGAACAGCAGACCTCAATCTTATCTGAAGGAATGTTGGCAACTGATTGCTGCTAGATGAAGAAGAGCTGATCTTCCCAAAACAAGGGACTCTAGATAGGCTGACTAGACTCAGTGACAGATTTGCATTGGGGAACGGCTGGGGACACTGACAACCCAGTGGGCCTTAATAGGGATGCAGAGTATATGGGCTCTGGGGGGCGGGAGGAGGCTATGGGAGGGTGCCAGTGGGGATGGAGGTATAAAGATGATTAAGGTTATTTGAGATGTTCTGTATGAAATACACAAAAAAATTCAATTAAAAAAAAAAAAAAAAACCCTGGGAGAGTTCATGTAAAAATTCATTGTTGCAATGTCTCTGGAAAAACTTGGGTATCTGATCTGGGGAAGTAACTCAGTAGAAGACTGAAAGCCTAGCACATGTAAAGGCCTAGATTCAACCCCTAGGACTAGGATAAATATTAAAACTTTTTAAAAGAGAAAAGTTTGGTAAATCTATCTGGGAACACTTGCCACAGTTCCTTAAAGGGAACAGTAAGTTGTAGCTAAACAGCAACAGCCTCTTTCCAACTCCTGCTGTACCCTTTGCCCTTGCCCCTCCAATCCTCTGCTCCCCAAAGGAACTAGCTGAAATTGTCAATTTTCATTTGTCACTTTACATGTAGCTTGCATATCTTCTATTATTACCAGCCTGGCTACTGTATCCATTTGCATAAGTAAATAAAGAGGAAACCCCAGTTATCTTGTGTACTTCTGTAATCCTAGGGTCTAGCTTAAAAAATCCTTTTGAATGGATGAATTAAAGAAAAAATTATTACATTGATTGTGTGTGTGTGTGTGTGTGTGTGTGTATACATGTGTGTGCACACAGAGATAAGAGGACAACCCGTAGGCATTTTTTCTCTCTCTCCCCCTACCATGTGGGTCCTGGGGATAGAATTCAGGTATTCAGGCTTGGCAGTAAGAATCATTACCCAATGAGCCCTTTCACCAGCCCTCAACTCAAATGGATGAATTTTATTCCAAGAATACATTTATATATTTATAACAAGATAGGAAAGAAAATTATAAGACTAGATACAGGATTTTCAAAATTAAAATGTAAAAATATTGCTGTGCTAATCTGGGATAGCTCTAAGCTAAAAGTTGTAATTCTAAAACTTCACAAATATTAGATCCTAGGAGGAATAATGCCAATTATTTCAAAGTTTAAAAATTAACAGAATTCACTTAAAATACATGTGCCCATTTGTTGTGACACTAACTCATCAGTAAAGTGATTGGAGTTAGTCATACATGAAAAACTTTAATTCTTACCTACTAAAATTTTTTTTCTTTCAAGATTTTAATTTATTCTTATTTTATATATGTGTTTTGCTTACATGTATGTATATGTACTATGTGCATTCAGTGCCAGCAGAAGCCAGAAGAGGGCGTTGGATTCCCCTGGAAAGGGATCTAGAGATGGTTGATAACCACCAAGTAGGTGCTGGGAACTGAACCTAGGTCCTCTGTAAGAACAACCAGTGTTCTTAGTGTTGAATCATCTCTCTCTAGCCCCCTTATTAAAATTTTCCTAAGTATACAAGAAATGTTCATTGTAAAAACAATTGATACAGAGAACAAAACAAAAAAACCCTACTAGCAATCCTATTAGTCAAAAGCAAGAATATTAATAATATATCAAGGTAATCATAACAGTATTTATGAGATATAATATTTTGGTACAAAAGAGTTTGAAAACTCTTTTGTGTGTCTGTGTGTGATGCTGGTGTATGTGCATGTGCAGGTCTTTGTGTAAGTGTAGGCATATATGCCATGGAAAGCATGTGGAGATTAGAGAACAACTTTGGTACTGGTCCTCACCTTCCACACTACTGCTGAATAAGCCACGTTGGCTGGCCCTCCAGTTTCTGGATTTTCCCATCTCTGTCTCCCATCTTACTACAGGAGCTCTGGTATCACAGAAATGCCCTATGTTACCTGGCTTTACGTGGGTTCTAAGGATTTCAACTCAGGTTCTCACACTTGCAGGGCAAGTGTTTTACTCTCT
Organism: Nannospalax galili; assembly: GCF_000622305.1. NCBI lineage: Eukaryota > Metazoa > Chordata > Mammalia > Rodentia > Spalacidae > Nannospalax > Nannospalax galili. The sequence continues at coordinate 4,846,158 of NW_008346683.1, forward strand.
GAGCCATCTCCCCAGCCACAGCATCCTTTTTGAAATGAATAGATAAGATGTATGCGCAGTTTAGAATTACGTACATACACACAACTTCTAAAAGCAAGTGCATATGTGTGTGCATGTGGAGGATAGAAGACAACCTTGAGCATTGTTCCTTTGGAATGCTGTCTATCTTATTTTGAGGCAAAGTCTCTCATTGGCCTGAAGCTCAACAATCAGGCCTAGAGAGGCTGGCCAGGAAGCTCCAGGGATCCACCTGTCTCTGCCTCCCTGGAGCTGGGATTACAAGTATAGGTCACCATGCTTGGCATTTTTAGATTTTTACACAGGTTCTGGGAATCAAATTTAGATCCCCTTGCAAGCGCTTTACCAACTAAGCCATCTCTCCAGTCCCAAATAGCTCATTTTTGATCTAAGAAAAATAAATCACTTAAGTCATATTTAGACAATGCACATAAGATATAAGCCATTTTTTTTTCAAATCACGGAGAAGTGAATAGTTCAAAAGAACAAATGAAACTGAATATTAACCTTAAAGGTCCTTAGAAGAATTAAGGTTATGCACAGAATGTCAGGCACAGACATCTGTCATTTCATAAGAATTGTTTATCACCATTATAATAATGGTCAAATTATGGTGCTAATAATGTACCATCTTTATATTACAGAAACTTAAGTGGTTGAATCAAAAAGTCAGAAATGAAGTATAAGACTACAGATGATGTAAGATTATAAGGGTTAGAAATATAGCTCAGTGGTAGAAGTATTTGCCTAGCATGTATAAGACCCTAAGTTTAATTCTCATCACCACCAAAAAAAAAAAAAAAAGATTTTGAGGAGTGTTTTTCTCATCTCCAAACTATTTCACAAAATTGGAGTTCTTAAAAAAAAGGTGGGGGGGTAGTGATAAAATTCTGCTTAGATGGGATTTTGTACAAAGACATTAATAAACAAGGAGAAGAAATATATAACAGTTATCTCAAGGGTGATAACACATCTTAATGGAATTTGGACTTTAAAAATATCTGTGTTATTTGTTATATTATTTATGTGTATGTATGTGTGCTCTGAATGAGTTTATGTGCACCATGTGCATGCAGGTACCCTCAAAGGCAGGAGGGCATAGGGTTCCCTAGAACTGGAGTTACAGGGAGTCACCTAATGTGGGTGCTGGGAACAGAACTTGGGTCCTCTGCAAGAGCAGTAAGTACTCTTAATGACTGAGCCGTCTCTCCAGCTCCACATTTTTGGACTTCTATCCAGTATACTATATAGTTCACATTCATTGACTATAGATTGAAGAAGTCAGTGAAGAAACCAAACTTGGATTCCAAGAAGAATTAGACAGAGGACTAACCCGGATCTGCACCTAGTTATTAAAATAGTAATACCTAAATTATTTGATGAGCTTTTTATAATGGTTCCAGAGCCTAAAACATTAAGAAGTTCAGTTTATATGTGTACATGTGTTTAATAATGCATCTGTTTCTGCATGTCTTTGTGAATTCAAGAGCACATAAAAATGTTTTAAATTACTCTTTCTTATTGTCTTCTCAGTCTTTCTTAATAACAGGTAAATAGCTCTGGAAAGGGTGGAATAAAGAAGCTACTAGTAACAGGAAATTCTCTCAAATTTCCTCCAAAAGATAAAAATATGGGGCAAAGAGAGTTCAACCTACCTCTCTCTTTGCAAAGGACAAAAAGGAATTCAGCAGCAATCTGCTTGACGCCAAGGTCAACATGTGTCATGAGGCGCACCAGCTTATTTCTCACAGTTGAGCCAACTTCAGGTCGATTTGTCACATCCCTCAATGGTGGTAAAACCTGATGGCATAAATGGAAAAAAACCATCATCAATTGAGGGCTGGAGCACGTCAGGATAGTACCATGCACCTGGTCAGTCTTAGAAGAAACTACACTTAGTTTTATAAGAGTGAAAAATAAATGTTAGCTACTAAATGAAATGAAGCAAACTACCACCACCAAACAGATGTTAAATAGTCTCACGTGTGTAGCAAAGTTTCAGATGAACAAACACACGTCTCCCTGTATCACCTGGTTATCTCAGCATCTGCAGTGTCTCTTTTGGCTTCTATCAAAATTAATTTTACAGTCTGTGTCAAATTTCTCTTTCTTATTGAGTATGATGGTACAGGCCTATAATTCAAGTATATGGAAGGCTGAGACAGGAGGATCAAGCTGCCTTGGCTACATAGCAAGACCCTGTCTCCAAAAACAAAAAGGGTGGAAGGACTCTGGGACGACTGCTCAAGTCAGTAACATGCTTTCTGGGTTTGTATCCCAGTGCTAGGGAAGCGGAGAAAGAAGAATCCATGGGGCTTACTGGTCAGGCTAGCCTACTTGGTGAGTTCCAGACTAGTAAGATACCTACCTACCTGCCACACACATATGACTCTCTCTCTCTCTCTCTCTCTCTCTCTCTCTCTCTCTCTCTCTCGATAGTATCCAAGAAACAACACCTGAGGCTGTCCTGTCTTCTGGCCTCTACATACACGTGCATACATTTTCACATGCACCTAACCCCCCATATACACACACAATTTCTCATTCTTTCAGACTTCCTTAATACTCTAAGTCATAGTGACATGTTCATTCTTTTAAATTTAGCAACATTTTCAAATTTAATTTAAAAAATCTGCATTTATACTTTTTAGTTGTTTAATTTTATAATAAAAGATGGCATGGCTACTGCAGGTTGAACATCTCTAATCTAGAAATCTGAAATGCTTTAAAATCTGAACCCTTTTGGCTAATGATATAATGTCTCAAATGGAATTCCATGTGATAGGAGAAACTGACTTTCTGTGATGGGTTAGATGAAGGTGCTCTAAAAAAATGCTGTATAAAATTACCATAAAGCTATGTATACAGAACATTAATGGATTTCACATTTATACTTGGGTTCCAATGCCAAGATATATATCTATGCAGATATTGCCAAATCCAAAATGATTCTAAATCTGAAACACTTCTAGTCTCAAGCATTTGGGTATGACATGTTCTTTACTTACTGAGCACTGTCTACATACTAACTGCTGTAACAGAAGGTAGACACACATTACTTACAATCCTCACAACTACCCTACAAAGAAGACAGTAACAGATCCCTCATCACAATTTTACATAGTGAACCTCAAAGGGTGAATTTTAAATTTTTATTTATTTATTCAATTTTATTTTATGTGTATGTCTATTGCCTGCACATTTCTAAGTGCATCCATGTTGTACAGTGCCCGAGAAGGCCAGAAGAAGGTGTTGGATCCCCCAGAACTAAAGTTTCAGATGGTTGTTAGCTGCCATGTGGATGCTGGGAATTGAACCTGGGTCCTCTGCAAGAACAGTCTATGCTCTTAACCATTGAGCCATCTCTCCATTCCCAAAGGGTTGTTTGTTTTTGACAGGGTCTCCCTAGTCACAGCCCACCTGGAAGTCACTATGTGGACCAGGCTGGCCTTGATCTCACAGAGATCTGCCTGCCTCTGCCTCCTGAGAATTTCAATGCAGCTTGTTTAATGTCTGCTTGCTCACCCCTGCACCCACTCCCTGCATACCTCTTGTCTCCTGGTTCTCCCATCTGACTACTTTGCCTTGTCTCAGCATCTTCTGTCAGCTCCCTTTCTCTTCCTGCCTTGGGATGGCCAAGGGTTGAGTTTGGGAGCAGCTCTTCCTGAGTATGTTCAAGCACACTGTTCACGTTCTCATCCTGTTTTATGGTTTCATACAATGTCTACATACTCAGACTCCCTAATCATATCTCCATGTTGATTCTTTCCCTGAAAAATCACTGAATAGAGATCAACTACAGGATCTTTGGAACTACAGGTAGAAATTAGATTAAAATGGCTTTACTTGCATTTTTAAGGTTATATTCATGATGGATGTATGCAGAGAATACTCAACACAACACAAAGCTAAACTTTACTTGTGGATCACAGAGCAAGTAAAAGCGTGAAGGTCATCTCGCCTTCGCACTGATGTTTCCCACACTGTGCATGCCAAACAACCATGGATCTTATTAAAATGCCAGTACTCATTCAGTAAGTCTTGGTAACACCTATGATTCTGTTTTCATTTTGTTAAACCTTCATGTTAAACTTTTATGGGTACAATCCAGTATTATTAACTATAGGTGCGATCTTGTATAGATCTCTAGAACTTAAATCATTGTATATAATTGAAATTTTATACTGCACTGATTAGTAACCATCCTCTCCCTAGCCCTTTTGGTAAGACTACTATACTCTGCTTCTGACCCTTAACCCTTAAATTTTTCAAACTTGGCATGTTTTCAATGTGACTCTATCAAACTGCCCTTCCAGAAGTCTGCCATCTCATTAAGTGTTAGGTCCACTTTCTGACTTTCTGTGTGTGCTCTATGTGTATGCAGATGTTCGTGCCAATGCAGAGACGAGAGGAGGATGCTAGGTATCTTCCTCATCACTCTCTGCCTTATTGCCCCGAGATAGTGTCTTACTGAACCTGGAGCTCACTTTTTTGGTTAGACTAGAGGCTGCCAACCTCAGCCACCTTCTTATTCCCCTACCTACTTCCCAGCACTGGGGTTACAGGCATGTGCAGCTGTGCCTGGATTTTTACATGGATGTTGGGAATATGAACTCAGGTCCTCATGTTTGTGCAGCAACTGCTCTTATCCACTGAGCCATTACCCAGCCCAATGTTACGTCAATTCTTCTAAATGCTGAATACAAAGACTTTGAAAATATTTCAGGCCTCTCTTTCATATTCAACATCTATCCATCAAAAAATCATAGCTCTACCTTTGAAATACACCTAGGATCCAACTATTTCTTATGCTCTCCTCGAGTACTATTAAGCCCACCCTACCAATATTTCTCACCTGGACTAATATCACAGTCTTTTAAGTGGTCCCTGTTTCGCTCCTGGTTCCTTATCAGTTATTCTCTACACAGCAGGTAGGATGACCACTTGAAAGACCAAATGGCACCTCGGAGTCCTCTCACCTCATGGCAAAGGCAAGGTCCTCACAACTCTCTTCCAGTTCCATGAGTGGTGTCCTGCACTTCTCTGGCTGCATTTCTATTCTCCCTGCTTACTTGACTATAGCCACACCATTTCCAAGGCATTGCTCGAACACACCAAGAATCTGCCCATCCAGGTCCTTGCATTTATTCTTCTCTCTGTCTAGAAAAACTTTCTAGAAATTCATATGGCTTTCTTCTTTCTCTCCCTCACTTCTTAGGTTTCTGTTGAAACGTTACTTACAGAGAATATTCCCTGGTCTCCCCTCACCAATCTTCAGCACTCTCTTCACTACTTCTCACCCTTACTCTTCTAGAATCCTCCTCGTGGTACTAACCACTACCTGGCACAGTAAATATTCGCGTGTACTTCTTTCCACAGCAGTAAGTTCCATGACTCTTCTTTGAGAAGCTCAGACCCATGTTCTTGCATAGGACTTTCTTTCCGAGTGCCTCTCTCTTAACCGTATGCTTAAAGTTTATATTAAAATCTTCTTTAAAAAGTAAGTTTCGGGGCTGGAGAGTGGGCTCAGTGGTTAAGAGATCTGACTGCTAAAAATTCCACGCGCAAACTCCTAGAAATTATTAACACATTCAGTAAAGTGGCAGGTTACAAAATTAACCTACAAAAGTCTATAGCCTTTCTATATACCAATGACAAGCAGTCAGAGAAAGAGCACAGGGAAACCCTCCCATTCACAATAGCCACAAAAAAA
>NW_008346683.1:4853481-4866034 GCF_000622305.1 Nannospalax galili
AAAAAGAAAAAAAAAAAAAAAGAGATCTGACTGTTCTTGCAGAGGACCCAGATTCGATTCCCAGCACACACATGGTGGCTAACAACTGTCCAAGTTCCAGTTCCAGGGGATCTGACACCATCTTCTGACCTTCATGGGCATTGTACAACATGGGTGCACTTACACACATGCAGGCATACACTCATACACATAAAAAAGTAAGTTTCATAGGAGAGGAATTTTTCTTTTGTTTACTATTCTCTCCTCAGTGCCTAGAATATTTACTATAGGTATCCAACAAATATTTACTGATTGGAGGGAAAATGAATAAACTCATTTTCATTAAATGTTACATTGATTCATTTTCTTTATTATAAGGAACTATCCAAGGCATGCTAACCTTCTGAAGAAAAGAGGTTTGTTTAATAGTTTATTTCTGAGGATTCAAAGTCTGAGATCAAGTAATCCTACCCACTGTGTCTGTTTCTGGTGAGGGCCTAATGGAGGAGATTGTCAGGGTGCTTGATGTAGGAAAGGGATCACATCTATAAACAGAAAGCCAAACAGTGACTCAAGCGTAAGGTTTGCTCTTAGTACTTGTTCTGTAAAAGCTCAAGCGTTCCTGTACTGTAGGTAGCTCTCCCAGTGACCTAAGGACCTTCCATGAGGCCCAGCCTCTTAAAGGTTCCACCTTATCACCCACCATTGCCATCCTGCAGACTAAGCTGCTGCTGCTTTTTATTTTTTGGTCTCCCTGAAGTTCCAGCTGGCCTGGAACTCACTATGTAGACCAGCTTTGAGGGCTGGGACTAAAGGTGTGTGCCACTACGCCTGACCAACCTGGAGACTAAGCTTCTAACACATGTGTTCTTAAGGGACAAATGGTACCCAAACCACAGCAAGTACCTTCTAATAAACAGCGAGGTTTTCCACTATGAAATGAACAATTTACTGCACCTGTTGTAGGCCAGAATTTTTTTTCCAGTCTTTTAAAGACAGGGTCTCCCTATAGCCCCAGCTGGCCTGGAACTCACTATGGAGACCAGGCTGACCTCAATTTCACAGAGATCCACCTGCCTCTGCCTCCTGAATGCTGGGACTACAGGCATTTGCCAACATGCCTGGCATCTCCAACAATATTTTGGCAAATGTTGTTCAGTTTCTCTTTCAAACACACCTAATATCTCTTCTGTAAATCCCTTCAGAGCAATACAACCTGGGTCAGTAATTTCTGCCAACTGTTTTTATTTGTAATTGCCTAAATAAAGAGTACTCAAGGCCAATTTCCTTTAGGTATGTATGAGTTAGTTAATCAGATATTCACTACTACACATAGTAACCAGTCAGCCATGACTTCAATTACAGTATTATCCAAGTTAATTTTTTTCTTAGTGCTAGGGATTGAATTTAGGGCCTTGCAAATGCTAAGCCCATGCTTTACTACTGAGCAACAGCCCTGCTGATCATATGCTACTGTAAACACTGCCTTCTTTTTAGTCTTTTTGAGACAAGGTCTTCCTGTAGCCCCAGCTGGCCTGGAACGTTGCTATGTAGACCAGGCTGGCCTTGAACTCACAGAGATTTGCCTACCTGTGACTCCTGAATGCTGGGATTAAGGGCATGCTCCACCATGCCCAGCTTAAATTATGCCTTTTATTTTTAAATTTTTTAAAATTTTATTTATTACTTTTTATGTGTATGAGTGTACTGCCTGCACGTGTGTAAGTGCAATGCTTGTGGAGGTCAGAAGATGTCAGATTCCCTGAAACTGGAGTTATGGATGGTTGTTAGCTGCCATGTGGGTTCTGGGAATGGTACCCAGGTCCTCTGCAAGAGCAGCCAGTGCTCTTAACTGCTGAGCCATCTCTCCAGTCCCAAGTTCTGCTTTTTTAAATCTCTAGTCTACAGTACAATCTCTTTTCATCTCCCCCTCCCCTCAAACCTGAGGATCATTTTATTATAGTTTGAGAGAAAAAGAACAGGGCAGGCAGGCTATCAATGCTGGCAGCTGCTGGGAGGAGGGAGATGGAGAAGAGGAGAGTCAGGCTACCTTTGGAGTTAGGGTCAGCACTAGAAGTCCACACACAGTTCTAGAAGAGGGTGAGGTGGTGGGTAGTGGGGGTCTTCAGAGTAAACAGTGAGAAAACCCAGTGTGTCAGGATAAACATGCTAAGGATTTTAGCCAGTATACAAAGAATTGAAAGAGGGTAAGGGAAAGTTATGCTTTTGAGTTAGAATTCAGAGAAGTAGGCAAGCTCAGCAGTAAAGATCAGTAAACAAACTGCTGCAAGGAAGGGACTCCTAGGATGTGTAAGTACAGTATCTCGTTGAGGGAAGGAAAGTCTATTTCTGTATTGTACACCTTATGCTACAGTTTCAGTGTATTCTCCTTCTCCAAGGGTTCATATGTTCGGATCCTGGTCCTTAGTGTAGTGGTGCCAAGAGGTGGGGAGACCTTTGAGAGGTGAGGTCTAGAGGGAGGTTCCTAGGTCTTAGCAGGGATTAAAGTAACATCACCAGACCCTCAAGGTCTCACGAGAGTAAGTTGTTTCAAGACTTCCAATGCACTCTGGCTTTCTGCTTTGATATGACTCTCCCTCCTGCATGTGCTTCTACCATGAGCCAAGCAGTCCTCACCAGAGCAAAGCCAATGCCAATCCTTTATCCTTAAATCTCAGGGCTAAATAAACCTGTTATCTTTGTAAATTTGCCTGCCACAAGTACTTCATTATAGTAATAAAGAGCAGACAAATATAGAAAACCAGTACCAGGAGTGGGGTTGCTACCATAGCTAAACCTGAAAATGGAGAGGAAGTTTTGAAACTGGGTGATGAGAACAGATTAAAAGAATTTGGAGTAGCAGGCTAGAAAAAGTCTAGAATGTTTTAAGTAGAGTTTTTTGGGAGATTCTGGTGAGGGCTCAGAAAAGGAAGAGACTAAGGAACTGATTTCAGATGGAAATGAGAATCAAATAGGAAACTGGAAAGGGGCCATCACATTACACTGTTGCAAAGAATTTGACTGTACCAGTCCATGCCCTAAGATTTTTGAGGGCTGAAATTAGCAGTGATGGTCTAGTTTATTTGGCAGAAGAAACTTCCAAACAATAAAGGATTCAAGCTACAGTATTAGAGTTACTGGCTACTTTTAGTCAGATTTACAGTGAAAGTCAGAAGCAAAAGGAAATGGGGGTAGAGAGATTTGACAAACTAGCAGCTTGGCCAGGGAAAGAACAGAGAAAAAATGAAGAAGGGTGTGGCTAAGAAAGACAATGTAGAGGTATGGTTTGTTAAAGGGACTGGCAAGGATGTTAATTACGAGGTCTGGACCAAAGCCTTGAGGGCATCTCACAAATCTTCTACACCATGCACCTTCTGTCTGAGGGCCAGAGAAGGTTCAGGATAGTACTGCCTTAGAGACTGAGCCCAGGGTGCTCTATACTGGCTCACCACCCATGGCCACTTCAGGATTTGTTTCCCTATGTTCATCTGGTGAAGTGCTCTCTGGATGCAGGAGTGGTTTAAGCAGGCAAAAGCATAGTTTCTGACAGTGGCAGACTTTTCTGCCATTTACATGGTGCTGATTCTGCAGGTGTGTGCAATGTCAGTGTTATGAGATCATGGTGGCTTCCACCAAGATTTCAAAGAATGCCAAGCAGAAATTTGCTGCAGGCTCAGAACCCCTGAAACAAGCGCCTCGTGAGATGATGCTTAGTGGAGCTATTGGAATGGAACTATGGTAGGGACCCAAGAAAGACAGGGTGACCAGAAACATGTCACAGTTGCCCAGGAAAGCCATGAATATTAGCATGAAGTCACGTGGGCTGTGGTATTTTAAAAAATACTTTGTTATTTTTATTTTATGTGTATGAGTGTTATGCCTGCATGTAGGTAAGTGCACCCACGTCATACAATGCCCGCGGAGGACAGAAGAGGCTGTTGGATCCCCTGGAACTGGAGTTATGGACAGTTGTTGGCTGTCACGTGGGTGCTGGGATTCAAACCTGTGTCTTCTGTAAGAACAGTTAGTGTTCTTAACTGCTGAGCCATCTCTCCAGCCTGGTTTGGTATTTTTAAGACACACCTTTAGGTAACATCCCATGGGCTAGGGTCCAAGCTGAATAAAAAGGGAAAAAGGAGAAAGCTGGCCAAGTACTGGCATTCCCTTTTCTCTGCTTCCTAGTCTGCTGAGCTGTAAGCAAATAGCCTCATATTCCTGATGTCACAACTAAAAGCTGCTGTGGCCACCATACCTTCCCTACCACTGAGGACTATACCCTTAAAATATGAGCCAAAATAAATCCTTTCTCCCTTAAGTTGCTTCTATGCACTACAGATTACCTGCCATCTCCTTGGACTGGACACAATAAGGCTATCACTAGATGTGGCCCCTCAACCTTGGACCTCTAAAACTATGAGTTCCCCCAATATTCTTCATAGAGTAGGCTTGCCTTAGGTGTTTGCCTATAGTAATGAAATGTGGATTAATACACCTTCCTGCTTTAGTTATTGTTTTACTGCCATATTTCACCTCCTTACTTGTACTGTAGTATTTCTCAAGGACAGAGAGTGGATCTTATACTCTCTTGTATCTACACAGTATGTGGCCCAAGCCCTTCATACAAATAAGTTGTTTAACAAATAGGTTTCTTCCGCTGCCCTAATTAGAAATAGCAAGTATTGACTGTTTACTTGAACCTGGATTTTGCTTTTCTGGGAAAAAACAAAAATATTAAATTAAGTATTTCATTTATTATTCCTCATTAAGTTCTTCAAGTCAAGGCAGAATGCCTTAAAATGATCAAACTTAGAAGTAAATGTAACTGATTAATTTATCTTACTGCAATGGCTATTCATGCATTTGAGGTATATTTCTTTTCTTCCAAAAGAATAGAAATTGTTTAAAAGCAAGAGTTCCTATTTTCTAATGTCTTTGTAATAGCACTATTTGTGTGCTCAATACATAGTAAAAAGGTCACTTAATCTTTACCATATATACGGAGAAAATGATCTTAATTTATTAGGGGAAATTCTATAGCGATAAATGGCCAATGTGGTGAAGAGGTGGTACCAGCAATGAAATGGGGGAAGAGGGAGAAGAAACCAGAAAGGCAGGTGGGAAATTATGTTTGTTTGGACTGCACTAAACTTAAGAAAACCACCACACATCCAAGAGGTAGAGATAAGGAGCAGTTCAACACCTAACTCCAGAGGTTAGAGGCTAGCTCAAGTTTATATCTTAGCACATAATTTTGGGAGTCATCAGCATATAGATGAGTTTCAAAGTCACTAGTCCTGGGTGTGATCAACAAGGGAGTAGAGATGGATACAAGACAGACTTATCTTGGGCACTTAAACATTGAGAGTTGGGAAGAAGACCAGCAAAATTCTCTACTGTGTCCCAGAAACTAAGCGAAGCCAGTTTTTCAAGGAGGCAGAATGGTTACAACAAATGCCATAGGAGGCTAGAGTGCTTAGTGCTGGGAGACTGGCTGCCTAGCATACACCAAGTCTTGGGATTGATCCCCAGCATGGAATAAACCGGCGTGGTGGTACACACCTGTAAACCTAGCACTTGGGAGGTGCAGGTAGGAGGATCAGAAGTTCAAGATCATCCTTGGCTATATAGTGAGTTAGAGGCCAGCATGGGAAACTAGGAATTTGTCTCCCTCCTCCCACCAAAATAAATAAATAAGGAAATAAATAAATATGACGATGATAATGCTGTCAGAGAATCAAAGATTTGAGACTCTTAGCTTTGACCATGTTGAGTTGCTGACTTTGATAGACACCTTTGCAGTGAAGCAGAAAGCCTAATTACAGAGGGTTTCCCAAGAGATGAGGAAAACAGAGAGCATAGAAAATCTGAGAAACTTTACATAAGAAGGAGAGGAAAAAAAATGAAAAAACAGTCTGAGATTACAGGATGACAGCAAATACAGGATGACAGCAAAGTTTTCCTTAGTTTTTAAGATGGAAGGTATGTTTAGGTGGCGACAAAAATGATCCAGTACATTAAAAAAAAATTAATGTAAGATAAGAAGAGGGGAGAATAAACACGGAGTCAAAACTCAGGAGAAGATGAGAAGAAAAGGGATCCAGACCAAGGCTGCCACAGTGGGACAACTGGAGCGCTGAAAAAGGAGGACTAAAGGCCTTGGTGGTGCAGATGTGGACAAGAACAGGAGCAAGGGAAAAGAAGGCGCTTTCTCTTTCTTTCTGTCTTTTTTTTTTTTTTTTTCCTGCTTAAAGAAGTCTTACTATGTAGTATAGGATGGACTGGAACTTGCTATGTATCTTAAATTAGCCTCAAGCAAACCTCTTCCTCAACCTTCAGAGTGCTAGGATTATAGCCCAGTGCCTTAAGACTTAGCATTTCTTAGTTTACTGAAATAGGTAAAAAGGTCAATAGATGACTGCGAAGAGAGAAAAGAATAAGTGACAGAGGTCTGAAGAAAAAGGAGCTGCAAAATAATTATCTCGGAATGTGGTGGGAAGCTGCTTGGTGTTGGGGCTCTTAAATTTAAAGGAGACTAGTCAGTTCAAGTACTTAGTGACAGCCCAGAGTAGTTAGAAGGCCAGATTCAACCAGTTTGCTGTTTTATTTTCAAGGTAAGCAGAACGAAGAAAGAGTGCAGTTAAAGATGCATGGAAAGGGGCATCTACAGCAACAAAAAGAACAGCTCACCTAGGCCAGAGGAAAAGGGCACCAAAGAGTGCAAGGAATGGACACTTCATCCTCATGGGGACAACACAAAGTTGGACTGGCAGCTCTAACTACAGGACATTAAAGAAGGAGCCTGAATTGTGATTTTTAAGGAGGTCACATTCAGTTACCAAGTGTTACACTTGAGGTTAGATATAATCTGAAGGTTTCAAAGTTATTTTTATTATTTTTTCTGTCTTTTTTCAATCCATGCCCCATTCTAGCCATATATTGTGTGAGCTATACTTTCTTTTTTTAAAAAATATTTATTTACTATTTTATGTGTATGCGCGTATTGCCTGTGTATAGATAAATGACCATGCCTGTGGAGGACAGAAGATGCCACTGGATCCCCTGGAACTGGAGTTATGAACAGTTTTTAGCTGCCATGTGGGTGCTGGGATTTGAACCCAGGACTTCTGCCAAGAACAACCAGTGTTCTTAACCGTTGAGTCATCCTTCCAGTCCTCTTTAGCTATACTTTAAAAACATAGCCCAAAATATGAACTCTGTTCACTACCACCCTACTCCTCACCTTCATCATCATCTTTTTCAAGTTTGGTCTCCTGGAATCCATCCACTGGTGCTCTACACTCTCTCCACAAATAGCAGGCAAAGCATTTAAAGCAAGTCATACCACTCCCCTCTGAAAGTGCTCCAGTGTTTTCTCATCTCATGTAAAGAGAATTAAAAGTGCTACACAACTCTGTCACTGGCCCTATTTACTCTTTTACTTCACTGACCACTCTCTCCCTGATGTCTTCTGTCTGGTTACACTGGCTGCCTTGCTTTCCCTTAAGCACACCAAAGCCTCCTCTTGTCCTAAAACTCTTAAGCTTGTTCTCTCTGGTAGATTCTTCTTCCCAGCATTCTCACAGGTACTTTTCTTATTTATTCAACTTTCTTCTCAAATGCCATCTCCTCAGGGAGGCTCTCCCTTATCTCCTGAATCCCCACCCCTTCCTCTGCTTTCTCTTCTTCAGAATACTTATCATAACCTATTATATATTTATTTTTTATCTCTTATAAGGTAAGGCCTATAGTGGTAAGAAAAACTCATGATATTTAATACTCAGAATGCTTAGAAAACAGCACATAATAGACTCAATAAATATTTGCTAGATAGAATAAATGAGTAAGAAATATATACAAGATCATTTATTTCTTGACTGGAAGATCTCTAATTTTCTGAAAGGAAATCATTATGAGAATTCATTAGTTCTATGTCAAAAACATATATAAAAAGATTTAAGTTGTAAGGTGCATTAAGCAGTTACCTGATCTTTGAGAAATTTTCTGATGTTTCGATGGGCTCGGGAACACTCTGTTAATAAGCTGAGAACTGGAGTTAAGCCCTCTCTATAGCTGCTTCCCTAAAAGAAAACCATCATGCTGGGTTAGTTTAGGTACCAAAGATGATGCTCCTTTATGTGATCTCAGCATAGGAATACTTTTTTTGGAATATATTCTATGTTGCCAAAGTTTACAAATTATTCTAAAAATTACTTTAAATAATATTTTCATATTCATTTTTACTGCTCCTTCCTGGATTTTCTGACATTTTCTAGGGTTTACCCTGGCTCAGCTAATGAGCTTCAATGAGGTAACCCCACCTATGACATCCTGCTGCCTTTTTAACATAGCTGCCAGACAAACTAACTGAGTGACAGACTAGAGAAAAGTCACACATAGAAAAATGAAAATAAAATGTTTTTAAAGATATGATTTGGGGGGTATGATAATTTTTGTTTCTGGCATTAATTAAAGTATTAGCTTTTCCTTCATTTTCAGGTACTAGTCATGAACTAGGTTGTATAAATATAATTTTCAACATTAAACAGGCTAACTTGATTTCTTTATCAATTTGTTATATATTACAGCAAAATACTTTTAGAGTAAAATTATACTGTCAAGTATAAAAAACAAGCTTAGTTGTAAAAACCATGCTGTGTGGCTTGTTTCTATGCATGGCATATCCAATCTTTAGAAACATCTTCAAGGCTTCTATTTGTCAGCCTTACCTTGTCAATTCTCTTCTCCATAAAACTGAGTAAAACATGAATGGCTTCCATGTTCATACCATTGTATACCATGGTATTATTTTTCAAAACTGTTTCTTTCTCAGCTGTTTTATCACTGGGTAATTCATCTAGAGTCGTTGCCTCTTGGACTGTTTCTTCATGGGTTAATGGACAGATGAGAACATCCAAACAAGAGACCGGAACATTGCTTAAAAGGTTGACTGCATTACTGAAAAGCAATTCAAAAATAAAATATTTTAATTTAATTGAATAGTCCTTTAAAATGCAAACATAATACAAAGTTCAGAGGTGACTGTTAGGAGTCGATTAAAATTTTTCTTTTTCAAAATTAGCCACCAATATTACTTGGCATATGCTAAGATAAAAGAAAGAACTGTCTCAAATACACAGATGACAAATTAGAAGGAAGAGTATTAAATGGACAGACACAATCACATGATGCCATGTCACTTTCTAAACTGCTAAAATAGGAATTAGCGAGCTCTAATGCCAGCTCTTTAATGCTACGACAATGCTTGCTTCCTATTTTCTTCTAGGGGCTTTAAGTCCTTTCTGGATCCACTGTCGTTTTGGAATTCCTTAGATTACAACATAAAGCATTTGAGGAGCAATGCACATAAGCAGCTTATCATAGAGGCAACAACATTAAAAACCAGACATGGTTAGGATTAAGTTTTGTTCTTTCTAGATGTACAAAATACAAATTTTAAGTCATCTTATTTTTTTAATAATACATTTTCAGGAATAAACAATTGCTGCCTTTTCCCTCCTCTCTCATCATCAGTTTCTTTAAATGAGGCCAACAGAGCTATTCTAATCTCCGTCCCCTGGGCCTTTCTGCTGTTTTAAGGAGTACATGAGCCTGGAATGTGTACCAGCAGGGGGAACCCAAACCTAGCATTTCTGGCATTCCCTAAAAACATGGTTTTGCTGCTCAGTATACAAGATATTAAAATGGTACTAAGGGTTAAAACCTAGGCATGTTCTCAACATGCATATTTCCCTCTATGTATTGTTTCATATTTTCATCTAAAGGACAGGTAGTGTTCTTAGGCTAACTGGATCTTAATGGCTTCTACCTCAGGACTTCCTGATAAACAACAATGGAAAGACAGGCATTACATTTCCTAGTGACAGAGAAGCAAGTCTAAAAATAACCACATCCTGACTAAAAATAAATTCTTGCAAATACAATTTAAAAGTCTAACCACTTGGAAACCAGAGTCAGGGCTTAATCCATCTGATGCTGTCTTAATTTAGACCACAGTAGTCTAAAATTTAATTTACAGTGATACCCTAAAAAATAAAACAAACAGAAAAACAATACAGAAGTTTTTCTTTCCTTTATTTGGAGGTATGGTTCTATTTCTCTATGAATATAAATACTTCACTCTTTCCCTATCTTATGGAAAAATAAAAATTAGTAAAAAATCCATTATAAATTAGGCAGTTCAGAAAAAAATGAGCAAGAATGAATACAGCACCAAAAAATGTAAACTGTGGGCAAAAAATAATTTAACAAGTATTATGAATAAATGGTTCCTGGTAAAATACAAGTTACTTCGACCCTCACTAGAGCTATTACTATAGACCATCTCTAAGTTTGGTTATTTATAGGTACTCAAGGCAGCTAAATATACTACTTTTCACACAAAATTTTTGCAAACCTCTGTAGTTTTTAATTTAGTTTCAAATGGCTCTATTCTCACTTAAGCATTTGGAAATTGTTATTAAATACCACAGATTCACTGGGGAGAAAAAAAGAACTTTACCTAAGAATTACTTTCTAAACTTGTACAAGTCATTCTGAAATGTTAGGATTTTTTCCTCTAAACATAAGGCATCAAGCTCTGGAGTCTATCAACAACAGGATTCTCTAAATCCACCACAGACCAGACTGAAAAGTTTAAGACGGCCATTCCATTACCAAGGAATGTTTTCCCTTTAGATTCATTTAAAGTAAGAGTTTCCAGGAATCCAGCAAATTTGAGAAACCAAGTGTAGAGCTGGAATCAACAAATATTTGGAGGTTTCTGGTTTTTCAAGGAAATTCCCATTTTCTCATTTCTTATTAAAGAACTCAGTTCTCAAATAACTACAAAATTAATTTTCTGGCTCACTGTGTTTGCACTATTCTTTTAAGTAAGGAAGGCCAGCTTTTGAGCTCTGTCACTTCTCTGACAGTTTTATTTGTGGTAGATGAGTGTATGAAATTCTCCAGCTACCAGGAAGTCAGTGATGATGCACAGATTTGCACAATGGTGTTTGCATTCCTACTCCAGGGGGTAGAAATACTGTGTATATTACTCTCTCCTTTTCAGTCCCTAGCGATCATTAATCACTGCAACATGACATCCCTAGCCCGTGCTCCCAGCCCCCTCCTGACACGCAGATTCAAAAGCAAGGCCTACTCAAGGCTCCTCAAAGCCTTGATTAAAGGCTTGTTAGCTGTGGGAAGGGAAGATAGTCTAAAATCTAGTCTTCCATCAATTGCTGACCTGAACACAATTCAATCCAAATGACACTGAGGAGCATGCTAACGGCCCATGTTGATCAATAGTTGTTAATGAATCTTCTGATCTAATCTGATCTAATGTATTTTCTTTATATTCTAGGCTTACACATCTTTTCTTCGAGGCTGGAAAGAAAGCCAGTTGAAACAAATCTTAAAATTTCCCAAAGATTACCTTGGTTCTATTTTTTTTTTAAAGTGTTTTTTAAAAAACAATTGTGTGCGTGTGTGTGTGTGTGTGTGTGTGTGTGTAAGAGCACTTAACTATTAAGATCTACCCCTTCATCAAAGGTTAAATATGTAACAGTATTGCTAACTCTACTCTTCTACAGGAATCTTAAGTCAGAACCTACTCACTCTGCATAACCCAAACTGACTCTAGGGACACCTCTCAACACCCCTCCCTGGCAGCTACTACCCTACTAACTAGTTCTACGAGCTTCTCTACTCTAGATGCCTCATAAAAAGGGGACCATGTGGTATTTTTCCTTTCATATCTGGTTTATTTAACTTTTTATAGTGCTTTCTGTATGTACATTCTTGCAAATGATAAGATTTTTCTTTTTAAAGGCTGAATGATATTCCATTGCATATAGACATACTCCCCACATTTTATCCATTTATCTGTTGACAGACATTTAGGTTGTTTCCATATCCATGTTTTTTTTTTTTTACACTCTCTCAATCTCTCTCTCTATCTCTTTATTTCCATTAGTGGGGTTGCTGGATCAAACGGTAATTCTACTTTACATTTTTAGAAGAAACTCCATACTGTTTACATACACAATGGCTATACTAATTTACAATGCTATGAAACACTATATAAAGATTCTCCTTTCTCCACCTCCTCACCAACACACTGCCTTTTTTTTTAATAGCCAATTTAACTGATATGAAGTGGTATCGTACTGTGGTTTTGATTTGCATTTTATTAAATATTAGCAATATTGAGTACCTCATCTGTATATCTTCTTTGGAGAAATGTCTATTCAGACCCTTTGCCTTTCCTTCTTCCCTTCCTCCCCTCATTTTCTCTACTTCCTCCCTTTCTCTCCCTGTCTTCTTGGCTATTGAAGAATCCTAGCACTCAGGAAGCTAAGGTAGAGGGATTATAAATTCAAGACTACCTTGGGCTATACAGTGAGTTAAAGGCCAGTCTGGGCTACAAAGCAAGGCACTGCCTCAAAAACAAAACAAAACATTCCACATATACATATATATGTATATATGTATTTGTTACATAGATATACTTATTACATTTTATTATAGATAGACAGATAGATGATAGATAGATAGATAGATAGATAGATAGATA
>NW_008346683.1:4867138-4920676 GCF_000622305.1 Nannospalax galili
GATAAATAAACTCCTTAACAGAGATTAAGGAAGGAGGGGAAGAAAGAAGTTTGTGAATACTTTCCTCCTTCCAGAGTTTACTTTTTCACCCTGGTAGTTTCCTATGCTGTGCAGCTTTCAGTTTAATGAATTCCTATTTATCTATTTTTGCCTTTGTTGTTTGTTATTCTGGTGTCACATTAAAAAATCATCGCCCAAACCAAGGTCTACAAGCTTGTTTAAGTTTTATTGTTTCAGACTTTAGGTCTCTAATCCATTCTGAATGTATTTTTTATGTATGATGTGAGGTCTGGTTTTAATTTTATTCTTCTATATGAAGAAACCCAGTTTTCCTAGGACCATTTACTGTATTCTTTATAGCCTTGCATAAGTACAGCTGACTACACATGTATAGGATGTGGGGTTATTTCTAGGATCTTTATTCTGTTTCATTGGTCTATATGTCTATTTTTATGCAAATCTTAGTGATCTGATTACTAAAGTTTTATAATATATTAGGAAATCAGGTAATGTCATACCTCTATACCTTTGTTCTTACTCAAAATAACTTTCACTATTCAGCGTTTTCTGTGGTGCAGGGAGGAAGGAGGAGGCAAGCAACAGGAGGCTGATGACAGTACCACTTCCCTACGCCTCCTGCTTCTGTTATGATGAGGTAGTTTACTGATACTCTTAAAGCTCAATTTGGATTACTGAGCATTGATTGATAGGGTAAGCCCACAGAAATAGTAAGCACAAAGGTACTCTATAAAGTAGGGCTGGGCACATGTAACCTCAGAGGCACATAAATGATCCACTGGGGCACAGGAAGAAAGAAAATTCTATTTTTTTAAAATCTATTTCTACTTGAAAAATTGAAAAGTTTCACTTTGGTATTTAACAAATTCACTAACAATGGTACCTACACTTGAATCACACCCCATTCACAGACACAAATAAAGTATCAAGGGAAGAGCTGAAATGCTGAGCCCTCTCTCTTTGTCACTTGCTTTCTGAGTTGTTCATGTTACAAGTGACAACAAATGCTCAGTTAGGCAGGTATATATTATTTTATCTGTGCTTCTTTTGCTAATTTATTTATTTATTCATTTACTTGTATGTGTGTTTGTGTGAATATATGCAATGCATGTACAGATGACCTTGGAGGCCAGAAGAGGGCATCAGATTCCCCACTTATAGGTGGTTGTGAGCTACCTGATATGGGTGCTGGGAACTGAACTCTGGACTTCTGAAGAGAAAGACGTGCTCTTAACTGCTGAACCATCTCTCCAGCACCTCCCCCATGATTTTGGGGGGAGTGGGGAAAAGACTGCTGAGGATCAAACCTAGGGCCTCACATCTGCTAATCATGCTGTCACTGCTATTTCACAACTTTGTTTTATTCAGTTTGAAACTAAACGAATTCTTATAAAATGGGCAAACCACATTGAGTTATTTTTGCAAAAGAAACCAAAATTGAAGATATTACTTAAAATAGCAGCACATTTTCTTTTCTTTCTGACAAGAAAATGTCGGTCTTTAGTTTGCCATATCATAAGGAAAACCTGGACAACCCAAGCAGCTACGGTATGAAATGAGGTTTCTTTTTTTGAGAGTAGATTTCATGTTACCTAGGGTGGCTTTGAACTCACTATGTAGAATTTGAGACAGGGTCCCCCATAGACTAGATTGACCTTAAATTCACTATAAAGCTGGCAATTGCCTTGGACCCCTGATCCTCCTGCCTCTATCTCCCGACTACTGGGATTACAGGCCAGAAATTTGTTTTAAAAACTTGGAAACTGGACTGGCTACATGGTTCAGAGGGTAAAGGTGCTTGCTGAACAAGCCTGCTGACTTGAGATCAACCCTGGAACCCACAATAAAGGTGGAAGGAGAGCGTCAACTGTACAAAGTTGTCCTTTGACCCCCACACACTTGCCCAAGCACATCCATCCCTACATCATAAACATTCACAAACACATAGGTTTTTAATTGTAAATTAATCCAGGCATGATGGTACATGCCTAGAATCCCAGCACACTGGAGGCTGAGACAGGATTGCCCGTTGGAGGCCAGCCTGGGTTTAATAAATAAAACATAAAAATGAAAAGTTGAAAATTTTAAAGGAGGAAATTATATGAAATATGAATTTACATCTATCGTGATACTATTGAGTCTTTCCTTATATATACAATATACCCTGAGAAATCAGTTAATGATAAAACCATCACAAGTAGTAACATATTTAAATACCACTTGTGTAAAATATAGAAAATTCTATTAATTAAGAATTTTAATTGTAGTTGGCCAGTCATGGTGGCACATGTCTTTTAATTCCAGCACACCTTTAATCCCAGTACTCAGGAAACAGAGGCAGGTAGATCTCTGTGAGATCAAGGTCCGCCTCTTCTATATAGTGAATTCCAGGCCAGCTGGGGCCACAAGAAAACCCTGTCTCAAAAAAACAAAACAAAACAAAACAAAAACACCAAACAAACAAAATGCCTGTGGCAGGTTAATTTAAACGTTTTTCAAATACCCATCTTTTATCCTTTTTTATTGCTTCTTTTTACAAATAGCTTATGATTTATTCCACATATAAACTAGCAGTATATATACATAATTTACAGAAAAATAAACATATTTTAGGGTGTGTTCAAAATGTTTTTCCTTTGGGGGCGGGGAATGGAAGCAGGCAGATCTCTGTGAGATTGAGGCCAGCTTGGTCTACATAGTTAGTTCCAGGCCTGCTGGTGCTACAGGGAGACCTTAAAAATTTTTGCCTATTTAGGTCTAGAAATGATCAAAACCTTTGGAGATCAATGGCACAGAAAACTAAAAAAACTGTTGTACAGGATAAGAAACAAACAGGCTAATAGCTCCGAGGAATAAGATATTTAAACAAATTTCTGCTATATCATTTATTTATTTATTTTGTGTTTGTGTGTTTGTGCTTGTTGTGTGTGTGCACACGTACACTGTATGGAAGTCAGAGGGTGACTTTTGGGAGTCAGCTTTCACCTTCTACCTCATGGGTTCTGGAAATCCAACTCAGGTTGTCAGGTGGCAAGTGCCTTTATCTGCTGAAAGATGGCCTGGCATTTTAAAAAATTATTTTTAATTGTGTGTATGTGTGTGTGTGTGTGTGTGTGTGTGTGTAAAAGTATGTGCACGTGAGTGAATGTGGGTATCCTTGGAGGACAGAAGAGGTAAGCTACTGTGAGCTGGCTGATGTGGGTGCTGGAGGCCTTGGCAAGAGTAGTCCGCACTCTTAACCACTGAGCCATCTCTCTAGCCCCCATGATAACATTTTGATGAAGTATTTTTTTTTTCTTCTTTGAGAAGAGAGAAGAAGAGATAGCTCTCGGCATATTCACATTTTGAAGCCCACCCCCCAAGGAGACTGAAGATATTGAAGAGGAGTTAATGTTAGAATATGATCTCTGGAGGCAGATGCAAAAGGTATAAAAATAGCATTGGATGGGAAGAGAACCACTTAATTTTCTGAAAATGGCAAAAATAAGAACAGATATAGATTGCAATAAATTTGTATGTTATGCTAAGGACTTGAGGATTTGAGGAAAATCCTGCCTGAGTTTCCAATTACCATTAAATGGCTAGCAAGGTCATCATCTATCCATTCATCCTTCTATCCAGTTCATTTTTACTGAGCACCTAGTACTTATGCACACACATGTACTTGCTCTGGGTGCTAGGGATATAGTGGTGAAGACCACTAAGATCTTTATTCTTTTTAAAAAAAAGATTTATTTTTTCATTTTTATTTTATTATTCTGAAATAGGGTCTAGTCTCCCTTTAGCCCCATCTGACCTAGAACTCACTATGTAGACCAGGTTGGCCTCGATCTCACAGAGATCCGCCTGCCTCTACCTCCCAAGTGTGGGGAGTAAAGGTGTGCAATACCATGCCTGGCTTTATTTTTATTTGTGTGTGTGTGCTTATGTGTGGGTATGCCTATAGAGACCAGAAGAGGGTGTCAGATCCCCTGGAGCTGGAGTAGTTGTAGGCTGCCTGGCATGGGTGCTGGGAATTGAACTTGGGTCTTCAGGAAGTGCAGTATACACTCTTAACCACTAAACCATCTCTCCAGCCCTTTTTTTTTTTTTTTTTTTAAAGCTTGTAACTAAAAGAAGGAAATAATGAATAAGCAAGAAAATAAAAGAACAATATTATTTCAGCTAGTGGTTAAGTGCCATGAAAAAAATGAAGCAAATGATAAAATAGGGACAGAATGTGTTTGTATGCATGAAAATACATGAGTCTAAATTAGGAGGTCAGGGAGGTCTGAGCAAGTTGCACTTGAACTGAGTTCTAAATGACAAGAAGCATCCAACTCCTCAAAGAAACATGTAAAAACACTCCAGCATTTCTAGCTAGAGCAAGTGTGAAGACCCTAATATGCAGACTAGGTCTAAGGAGGAAAGAAGGACAGACTAATCTGAATAAAGAGCCATCTGGTTTGTGGAATGGTAGGCTGAGAGGCAGGAGGAAGGAATGGATCAGTGCCATGAAAATGTTTTGCTTGACAATAGGAAAGGGGATGTTATCAAAGGCAGAAGACTCCCCTAAGATTGAGGCCAGTGTCTCAGATTCAATTCTATGGATCCATCCAATATTATACAATGAAGAGACAGTTTTCATTCAGAAGAAATCTATGTTACTGGCATACTGCCACGGTGGGAACACACTGCCCAATTTATTATACAGAGCCTGTGTAACACTTAGCATAACATTTTTCCCTGAAGTCTTGTAGAAAGGGTTGAGATGATCCAAATGCCAGGCTTCAATGACCATGCCAAGAGTCTGAAGGCTCTTAGGACTCCTACAGTCTTCTTACTAGCCTTCCCCATGTTGCCAAGCCATCTTACTAAGTAAAAACACGTTATCAGCTGCCAGGGGTGTGAGGCCTGATGAAAGTTGCAAAGGTTTAGTAGAATTGTGTATAGAGGATGAAAGAACTGACCAGGCTAATGAGGTTGTAGATTACAGGTATTTGCACCATAACAACAAAAAGGTGGGTTTTTTTGTTTGTTTTGTTTTTTCTTAATCTTTAAGACAGAGAGGAGCCATGAGACAATATTAAGCAGATACTTGCTTTCTGAAGAACAACTGTGTATGCAGTGGAGAAGATGAGCCCATCTATCAGTTGAGTAACATTCCCACAGGGCTATGGAGGTGGCCTGGGGTTGGGTATGTTGAGACTGGTAGGTAGGATGGGGCAAAGAGGAAGAAAAAAGAAGGTAAAAGGATGAATTGATGTTTAGGGATAAATAGGCAAGAAAGTAAGCCTGAAGGAGGCTTCCAGACAGCAGAAAAAGCTATCCTCAGAGGCAGGAAGAGGGTGGAGGACAGGCGGAGCATGAGTGAGGAAGAGCCCTTCTTGTCAGACCACAGTGAACTGAAAACTACTCAACTATCTTGTGGTCTCTTTCTATCCTTGTCTTGAGCTGTTATTTAACTTTTCATAATATTTATGTCTTGTCTCCCCATTTAGTGTCTCTGTTCCTCCAGGCCATGTACTGGGGAGTCCTTGGAACACCTCAGAACATCTCTTTTTACCTAGGAAATTGGTACGTTACGGAAAATCAGTTTAAAGAGTTGGAAACTTTAATAATAACAAAACAAAATACTTCTTCCTGGTATCTCAAAAGTAAATGCTTCTTTTCCCACGTATCTTTAATGCTTGCTCGCATCTGAGACAGCATTCACCAAAAGAACTGACCTTACTCATCCTGAGGAACCTCGGGGATGGACGGCACTCTTTGATCTTTGCTGTCCTAAAGCACAAATTAGTGCCAGACACATAGTAAAGTGCTGACTAATGAATATAAATGAAAATAAAATAATCTCATTTTCAAAAATTTATTAAGTGTGCTATATATGATGATTAGAAGACCAAACACTGTTAAGGTGTTGATATTTCAAACTCAACGTAATTCCTACCAAAATCCCAATGACATTTTTATAGAAATGGGAAAATTCACCCTTAAATTTATATGGAATCTTAAGGGACTATGAAGAACCAAAACAATTCTGCAAAAGGAGGAAAACTTGAAGGATTCACATATCCTGGTTTTCAAAACTTAACAGTTACTGCAATCAGAAAACTGTGGTAATGACCTTATACACAGACCGACAGAACAGAATAAAGAACCCCAAAACAAACCCTCACAGATTTGGTCAAAAACGCCAAGGGCAATAGAGAAGCCAAGCCTTTTCAACAAATGTTGGAGAAAATGAATACCTAAAATATCAAAAGAAGAGGGGGATCTTTACCTAGTATCACACAAAAATTCATTCCAGTGGATCAAAACGTACATGCTAATATGCTTAGTGAGTAAAAGAAACTAAAATTTAGAGTAAGATAAATGAAGCTAGACCCGGTTCTGACCTCTCCTTACCACCACGTAAGCCATCACCATCGATTTCCTCTCCAAAATAAAATAAATCATATGCAACTTTGGTAGCTAAGTGTTTATGGAAAACCTTATTAATTACAGAAAGGAACACTGAAAATACTTTCAGGCAAAGCATAGAAATGGAACAGAAATAGGATGTCTTCTAACCAAAAAAGTAGATAGGTGGGTATTAAGTAGTTGTTGTAAGTTTAGACAAAAGGGAATGAAACAGGAAAAGCACTTAAAATGTTGGTAAATGGAAATAAAGGTCAAGGTCTGCTATCTTTGTGCATTAACCCATTTCAGTTATGTCAATGTCTACATTTCTCTGGAAAATAATGGCACTGTCTTACAGAAGAATATGCCAGAAAAATGCTGCTGGCTCACTCGCTCTTTCTACGTTTCTAAAGCACCTGTAGAATCTTCTAATGTGCATGTAATCACAGCATTTCTGACTGCAGAAAAAAATGAGACTATCAGAAAACAGATTTCTTTACATGATTATAGGATAAACACAGAAATAAGTTCCTAAGTAAAATATTAAAACAAAAATCAAGAAGGAACTTAAAAAGATTTTGAACTAAATATTGGATCTAAAAGTCAATATGCTTATTACAGTAGTAGAAGAAGCACAGCAGAGGTGGCTCCTGTTAAGGGCTTGCTAAGTGCCAGGAAAAGGCTGATTTATGAATTCTTACATAATTATCATCATAACCCCTACAGTTTGATAATATATAACTACATTAATCTCAGGATTACCTACCTATGTCATTATAGTTTCCCTTAAAACAAATCAAAGCACCAAAAAGAGTAAAAAATAAACTTGAAAATAACTTTTCAAAGAACAAAAGACGATTTTTAAATATCCTTCCTAAAAAATCTAATTTGTTCTTATATGTGCATTGTTTTATACAAGTATTGCACTGAGGGTCACTATGGAGGAGCTAATTTAACAGCAGTAAGCTCCTAAAATAGGTCTTGAGGTTAGTGCAGTTTTCTCTGTATTTAAATGGATTAGCCTGGAGTCATCACTGTTCAAAATGACACTAATCACTTTAATTCTGATTAAAGGGACATGCAGGGCCATTCTAGGTAAACTGTTAAGTAAGCAGAACTGTTGAGTCAGCAGCAACCTCAATCTCACAGGAATGCCTTTGAGAGATATTCATAATTCTATCTGTCACTCTAAGGATATACCTTCACATTTACAGTGAGGCTGACAGATTTTTATCAAAGCAGCTTCTAACATAAAGACAAATTTAAAAACAAAAGGAGAAGTATCACAAAGGAAAGTAGAGTAATTCGATTACTTTAAAAAATCTGACTCGAAATATCTCTATGTTGTTTTACTTTCTTCTGACACATCCTGGGTGTTAAAGCATTAAACTCATTCTTCTGAGAAATCTTGGCAGTGCATCTGTGACCAGACTAGCAATGCCTGTCAGAACTCTTTCTCTTTACAGCCTTATATGACCCTCCCCCTGTGATACTTGATTTAAAAAAAAAAACAAAAAAAAAACTTCTGAGCTTTGAAACGAATTTTCTTTTACTGTTAATGTTGAAATTGTTAGTGTCTCTTGATCATGAGAGAAAAAAAAAAAAACTAGAGGGTAAAAATGCTTAATGAAATCTTTTAAAACAGTATTTAAAAATTTTTTTTATATGTATGAGTGTTTTGACTATATGTATTTAAGTGCACCATATGCATGAAGTGGCTACACAGGCCAGAAAAGGATGTCAGGTCCCCGGAACTGTAGTTAGGGATGGTTGTCAGCTGCCATGTGGGTGCTGGGAGCTAAACTGGGGTCCTTTGCAAGAGCAGCTGATGAGCTTAGCACTGAGCCACTGCTCCAGCCCCACTGAATGAAATCTTTTAGGATATGATTTATTGCAGATAATCTGATTTTTTTCCCCTATGGACAGTCTTAAGAAAATTAAAGGAATGTTTGCTCTGTTGCTAAAGAAAAATTTACTTTTTTTGAGAGTCTCATATCATATAGCCTAGGTTGACCAGAAAGAAATTGATAACCTCACCTCTAGAATGCTGGTTTTATAGATGTTCACTACCATACCCACCTTAGAATTCACACTTTCCAATCATGAAGAGCACAATCTTTTCAAGGATTATAGGACAAAGAGTACATGAAGACAATCTGCCTATACATTCAATGTGATATCAAACACTGATCCAAATATTAAAATAATATACAGATGACTGAGAACTAAGAGTATATATAATTTATCCTATGGTTGCTTCTATAAACTTTTTATTTAAGTCATATTTAGAAAATTTTAAGTACTCCAGAGGTACTTCTACTATTAGGAAGAACCTTATGTTAAGGACTTTATAAAGTAGAGCTAATGCCAGTTGTTTCTTTGTATATTTACATTACTGAAATGCTTAACATACCATCTGTATTCTTACAGAAAAAGCACAAATAGTCTTATAATGAAGTAAGATGTTTTGTTACTGTAAGTCAAATTTAGAATAAATAAGAACGGGAAAATTTATTAAGTCCCATCCACCTGTTCTCAGAGAATGGTAATTTTTATTTTTCAGTGCTGAGAGCCAAACCCAGGGCCTTGTGCACAGAAGACAAACACTCTACTAAGCTACAGACCCCCAGCTCCAAGGAACGATGACTTTTTATTTTATTTATTATTTTTATGTGTATGAGTATATTGCCTGCACGTAGCTAAGTGCACCCATGTCATGCAATGCCCACAGAGGACAGAAGAGGCCATCGGATCCCCTGGAACTGGAGTTACAGACGGTTGTTAGCTGCCATGTGGGTGCTGGGATTCAAACCCAGGTCTTCTGCAAGAACAGCCAGTGTTCTTAACCACTAAGCCATCTCTCCAGCCCCAGAACTATGAATTTTAACAGTCCATTAATATCTTTGACAATTCATATAATTTGAGTAATTTTAAATATAATATACATATATCTTTTTTTATTTGTGTGTATATGATGTGTGTAAGCATATGTCTGCATCATTTGTGTGTGTGTGAACACAGTGTTCACGTGAGAGGATAGAAAACAACCCCAGGTGCCAATCTTTACTTTTCACATTGCTTTGATAGACTTGGTATCTCTGCTGTTTTTCTGCTGTGTACACAGGCTTGCTGGCCCATGAGCTTCTGGGGACTCTGTCTCCAACTCCCATTTCTCCATAAGAGCATGGGGATTAGAGACTCAACTCCATCAAGCTTTTGTGAGGACTGGAGTTTGAATCCCCAGAACCTACAGAAAAGCTCACACTTGTGTGTATATGATGTGTCACGAGTAAAATAAGGTAACTTTCTTTTCAGTGCTGGGGACTGAACCCAGAGTCTTATACACGGTAGGCAAGCACTTTACCAGAGAGCAACATCCCCAACCCTGAAATGAATTCTTTAGACAGCAATTAGCAAAATGCCATACACAGAAAGTATACAAGAACTCTGTGGTATCGTTGTTGTTCTGGATTTCATTGCTGAATACAACAAATGCCAAATTCTCAAGCTGGACGTAAACGTAATAAAGAAGGCAGAATAAACACTTCACACTAAGGCACAACTCTGGCCACCTGACTCAGTAGCTTTCGCTCTCTTGTACCCCTAACTAGTCATTCACACTAGAAGCATAACTACAAGGAGAGCTGATGGTGTGCCCCACTGAGGTGCAGGCGCAGAGGATACCCACCTGTGCAGCTCTTCCGTTTTGTCTTCGGTTGGACCTACGATTAGTAAACAATGGCGAAGGACAGCTGCCATGACACGGAACTGGTGAGAATCACTCTACAGTAAAAAAATTTAAAAAAGAAAAAAAAGGAAAGGTAAAGTTGGGGATTGAAAGCCTTAATAAAGGAGTCTGGTGCATTAACATGTCATCTGACCCCAAAACATCCTTGTATCATACAGGGAGATGTGAAGATACTTTAGGAACTATTCCAAGGCAATACTACATAAATCATTGCTACTTCATAAAATAAATAACCACAACCACCTGCAGAGGTGTCTGGTGCCACTAAGTGGTGCTGACTAAGCTACTCTGTTTGACCTTTTCTGAAGGCTCAACTTAGGGATTTTTTTCATTTTCAGAAAGCCTCCCTCCCCTCCACCATCCTCTTCTTCTCTTCTTTTTTAAGAGAAAGTCTCACTATGTAGCCCAGGCTGGTCTTGAACTTATGAACCTCCTGCCTCTGCCTCTCAGGTACTGAGCCTACAATAGGCACATACCACCATGCCTGGCCATTGATGTCCATTTTGATCCATCTTTTTAAAAAATATACTTTATTTATTATTTTTATTTTATGTGTATGAGTATACTGTCTGCAGGTATGTGAGTACACCTGTGTTGTTCAATGCCACAGAGGTCAGAAGAGGGCATCGGATTCCCCTGGAACTAGAGTTAAGGACAGTTTGTAGTCGCCATGTGGATACTGGGAATCGAATCCAGGTCCTCTGAAAGAGCAGTCAGTGCTCTCAACCACTGAGCCATCTCTCCAGCCCCAATCCATCTTCTTTTTAAAAAAAATTTAAACGGTGTGTGTGTGTGTATGCGTGCATGTGCACACACAAATGCAGATGTCCATAGAGACAAAAGGCATACAGATCCTCTGGAGCTGGAGGAGTTACAGTTTGTTGTGAGCTTCTTGATGTGGGTGCTGGGAACAGAACTCTAGTCCTCTGAAAGAGCAGTACATGCTCTTTTTTATAAATTAATTTTTATTTTTATGTTTATGAGTGTTATGCCTGCATGGATGTAAGCTCACCCGTGTTGTGCACTGCCCATGGAGGTCAGAAGAGGGTGTCAGATCCCTTGGAACTGAAGTTACAAGCAGTTGTTAGTGGCCATGTGGGTGCTGGGATTCAAACCTGGGTCTTCTGCAAGAATAGCTAGTGCTCTTATCTGTCCAGCCCCGCTGTGTATTCTTTTAATCCCTGAGTTATCTCTCCAACCCCCTTAATCCATCTTCTTAATCTCTCAGACCCCACATAACTACCACCAAATGATCAGAATTTATCTCTTCCAACTTTTCTAATCCTTATTCATTGGTAGTGGTATTAAAGAGACAGGGAGTCAGGGGCTGGAGAGATGGCTCAGTAGTTAAAAGCATTGGCTGCTTGTGCAGAGGACCTGGGTTCGATTTCCAGCACCCATATGGCAGGTAACAACTGTCTATAACTCTAGTTTCAGGGGAATCTGATGCCCTCTTCTGACCTCTGTGGGCTTTGCATGACAAGGGTGCACTTATAAAATACATGCAAGCAATATACTCATACACATAAAAATAAAGGGAGGACAGGGAGTCAGAGAGAAGAAAGCTAGCAGTGGGAAATAAACTAAGTTCTAAGTATTCATCCGGTTTCCCTCTCCTACCTCTGCATCTATTATGAGATCTTGGGTTACAATTTATTTTAGTTTTCTTTTTCTCTGTATGTGTATATGTGTGTGGGTGCATGTATGTGCACTTGTGTGTAGAGGCCAGAAGATGATACTGAGTGTCTTCTTGGATGGCTCTCCACTTTATTTTCTGAGGTAGGGTCTCTTGTTGAATCTCATGCTCACCTGTTTGGTTAGTTTAGCAAGCCAACGTGCTCCAGGGATCCTGTCTTCACCTTCTGAGCACTGGGATTACAAGTGGCTGCCAAGCCCACCTGGCTTTGATTTGGGTGCTGGGGAACTGACCTCTGCTCCTTTGGCTTGCACAGCAAGCATTTTATCACTGAGCCATCTTCTTAGCCCAATTCCAACCTATTTAGCCATCTGCAACAAGGTCTCTCTTTTTCTACATAATTAAGATGACAGATGAAATTAAGGTAATTATGATAGCCTGGATATGCTACAAGAATGCTCTTAATTACTTCAAAAGCAATTAATAATTTCAAATTTTCTTAGTATATAATTGATTTCAAGTGCAGCAAAAGTGAAATGCAGGTATGTGCACGTGCACACACACAATATTCACACAGCTCCTCAAAAAAGATACCTCTCTCAGACTCTAGCAAACAATAGAACACACCTTCATTACTCACAATATGGCTGAAAACATTTAAAATACAACACAGCATATGCAGATTTGAAAGAGTCAAAGGTCTCAATGGTATAGTGGGCAAAATACTACACTTGGAGTCAGGAGTCTGGGCTATGACCTCAGGCCATTTCCCGCTTGTGTCTCCACAAACATGAGGTTCTATTAGGATTAAAGAAGATGATAAGCATAAAAAAATGTTTTAAGCCTTTCAATAAAATGTGAACAGGATGGGAAGGGGAAAGGGAGGGAAGGAAATGAGGTGAGACTGACAGAGCTGAAACGTGAACTGGCGAAGAGACAACTGTGGATGAGGGGAGAGGGCAAAGGGGAAGAGGGACCAGTGGGAATGCCAAGGGCACTGAGACTGGCAGAGCTGGAGTAACAGTGTCTCATTCACAACCCAGCCCTGAAAGCAGGCTTTTACTTCAAATTGCACGAAACACACTGAAACCCATGTCAAAATAAACCATTACTTAACTACTGATAAGATCATATTTTGTTTGGTTTTAAAAACTGCTCTCTCTCTCTCTCTCTCTCTCTCTCTCTCTCTCTCCCTCTCCCTCTCCCTCCTCTCCTCTCTCTCCCCCTCCCTCCTTCCCTCCCCCTCTTTCTCCCTCCCTCCCTCCCCCCACCCTCTGTTACTAGGGATTGTGTGTATGCCAGGCAAGTTTTTAAACGCTGATCCACATCCCCAGCCCTTGTTTTTTGGTATGTGACAGGGTTTCTCACTATGTAAATCAGATCTAGAGCTTAAGTTTGGCTTATGCCAACCCTGGCAAGCTTCTTGCAAAACTATTTTGATCTTCTCCCATCTGCAATGCAAATCAAAATACTTCTTTCTACCCCATTTCCTCCCTTTCACATCACTTAGTCCCAAGTTGACTTTCTGTCTGTAATGCACTCTTGTGCCCTAAATCTACTTGATTGTCTTTATTTCTCTGCTCAGAGCAGTTTCTGCAATCACTCAACTGTTTGCCTCGGCTCTTCATGCTGTGACTTCCTTCTTATCCTCGGGCTCAGCTAAAATGCCTTCCTGGAGAAGCTCCTTCTTTGGCCACATGATCTATCAATCTTGTTTTCTTTTGTAAAATCATAATTTTTAATTTCACATGTTTAATTAAACTGGCATACACTTCATTTCCTCTGCTAATTATCTTCATAAAGAGAGAAGGCATGTGCTAAATAGGTGATCAATGAATTTTAATCTAAATGCAAAATATAATACACATAGAAAAGTGCCCAATTACATGTATACAGCTAGGTAAGTTCTCACAAAATGAGCAGCTAGTACAACCAGTATGAAAATGTCAATATTAATAACCCCAGAATTCTTGTGCTCTTAATCGAAATGTTCCTCAAAAATCTGAACTTTTACTACCACTAGTGAGTTCTATGTGATTGGAATCACAAAACACAGACTTTCACATGTCTGGTTGTGAGACTGACCCGTGCTGTATATAGCTCCAGTTGTTCTTTTCATCACTTGACGGCAGTGCTATTGACGTCCTGGGCTAAGCCACACCCTGCCTGGCACTGATGTGCGATGCCATGAGTACAGCGTTAGTGTCTGAGCATTTGGAGACTTTCTGAGCACTCTGGTACTGGGGTAAAGCTGTACAGCAGAAGACTTTCATTCAGACGGCTAGGGGCAAAAGTTCTGGGCTTTTTCCATAGATTAAAAAGAAGCACTGGGGGATGGGGGTGCACTGCTGGGGCTGGGAAGATGGCTCAGTGGATAAAGTGCTTGCTTGTCTAGCAGGATTAGCAAGCTCTGGATTCAGCGAGACCCTGCCTCAAGTAAAGTGGTGGATAATCATCCTACGTCAATCTCTGGCCTCCACAGGCATACACACACCAGCACACACATGTGCCTACACACATGTGAACACACATACTTACACATGCAAAGTAATTTTAAAAGCACTGCTCTCATATGAATATATTACAGTGAATATGTCACAATTTCCTTCTTCATCTTACTCCCAATGGGCACCTGGACTGCTTCCTGTTTGTAGTATTCTGAAGAGTGCCGCCATGAACATCCTCGCTACACGTTATCTGGAGTGTGCTGGGTTTAAAACCAGAAGAAGGGATGCTGAGCCTTAGGGAATGCACCAGGTCACACTTCAGATTCTCCTTTATTGAGTCTGGCTGAACAGTGTTTCTAAGTAGATAGTTACAAAGCCTCTCCAGAGTGCACACCTCATAACCAATCCTATCCATTTATGTGAGCAGTTTCTCTATAGCTGCACTGACACTTCACACTCTCGGCCTCTTAATTTTAGTTGTTTTCATGGATATGCAGTAGCTTCTTGTTTTTTTTGTGCATGTTAAGATGACAAAGTAGAACTTCTTATGTTTACTTTATGTTATTTGTTCAGCTCTTCTACCAAGTTCCTACTCAAGCCTTTGCCTACTTTTCACTATTTCTGAAGATCTGCAGACACAAACTGTAGAACAAACAAGGAGAAATCAAGCTGTTACTGACTTCAAAGCCTCATCTCTGCTGGCTAGCTTTCACAGTGCTAGAAGGTGCTATGCATGCTACTGACCAGAGAGAAAACTAATCCTCATCCTTACCCAGCTGTGAATCTTGTTACAACTGGCCTGGCAAGATATGTCCACTGGTGCAAGAGTGACATGAAAAGTCGGTATGAGAGTAATCAATCCCTTTCTTTTTTCTTTAATATTTTATTATTTTTATTTTATGTGTATGCGTGTATTGCCTGCATGTAGGTAAGTGCATCCGTGCCGTGCAATGCTTGTAGAGGACAGAAGAGACTGTCGGATCCCTTGGAACTGGAGTTACAGTTGTTAGCTGCCATATGGATGCTGGGATTCAAATCTGGGTCTTCTGCAAGAACAACCGGTGTTCTTAACCACTGAGCCATCTCTCCAGCCCCCTCAACCCCTTTCTAATTGGATTTAAGGTCTGCTTTCTAAGATGGAGCCCATAACTGACATTGATATCAGGCCTAGGCACCTGTGGCTAGACAGATCACAGACCATAGGTGAGAGCCCAATACTATTATTCTCAAAAACAGATATAATACTAAACAGACTCCTAATGATTTATTATTATACCTATAGATTAATGCATCTCTCAACTCTTAACTAGAGAAGTCTCCTTATGTAGTAGATGGTGATTAACACAATACCACAACTGACCAACATGCAGTGCAGTGCAGACTGCTTATCCCCAAACAGGACACCTCTATCAAACTTCTGTCTCCCAAGGCTCAGGGATCATTGGAGAAGAGGAGGCAGAAAGACTGTAAGGGTCAGAGGAAGTGCATGCCACAGGAAAACAAGAGTTTTCCAGACAGCTGGCAGTTACTCATATGCACTCACAGCAATGGTAACAGTACAAGTCCTATGTAAACTCAAGCCAGACAAAATTCCAGCATGGACATGGGCATGTGGGTTAGAAACCCCAACCCTACCTAAGAACTATTGGATGGCTGCTGGGAGGGGTGGTGTCAGTCTCTTTTAAGGATGAGACTCTTGATAGGATGACCAGTGTATGGATCCAAACTGAAGGGGACAAGTTTGACTCTATAGGCCTTTACACACACACACACACACACACACACACACACACACACGTACATGAAATTGGGTGGGGAGGTAGTGGTGGAGGTACAGGTGGGGAAGGGGATTTAAATTTGATCAAAATGTGCAAAACTTGCAAAAATTCAATTAAACAATTTAAAAAAGGTTGGGAGCTAGAATAATGGCTCAGTGGTGCAGAGGACCTGGGTTCAGTTTCTAGCACCCGTATCCGGTGGCTCACAACTGCCTTTAACTCCAGTTCCAGGGGATCTGATGCCCTCTTGTTTCTGCAGGCACTCTTGTGAACATACACACAAACACACACACACATGCACACACACACGTGCAATTAAAAGTAAAGCAAAATCTTAGGAAAAAAAAAACAAAGAATAAATTAAAAAAAAGAGAAATGACAATTTAGCAATTAAACACTGTGTAGCCCAAAGCTGCACTTTGATCTAAGTAGTAGTCTAGTCTTTCCCACAGTCTTTCAACATCTCTAGAATAATACTGCTGTTTCAATGTGACATTTGCAATTAATTTTTATGGGCACCTACTGAAACAACCTCTACAAACAGCATCTTTCAAGCACCTAGACACTTGTACTTCTCTGTCTGCACTGGGCTGTCTGTCTCTAATGTGTCTGCTGGCCCTACGCTTTCTTTTTACATTGCTCTGATGTTTAGGAAGTATGGGAGAAGGGAATGTGCCACACTAAACAAAGGATTTCTTGGAAAACAAATTGCTCCATCAATGGAGATATTTCGGAAAATATTATAGCAGGAGAAAACAAGACTATTTCAAACTACCTTTTCTAGAACTAACTTTATGCTCTGCTGGAGAAATCACTGACCTTTTCAAACATTCTATCCTTATGAGAGGGAAACAGGGAGAAAGGTGGGGAGGGGCAGGGAGTAGGGGAGAGGATGAGGGAGAAAGTGGAAATGAGACCAGTTTGAAGGAAGGGAATCTCTAAATTAACCTGTCGATGATGTCATCAGCATGCAGTCATGGATTTAACAGTTAGGCATGAACTAAAATGAGTAAGTGGCACTAATCTGTTAAACTTCAAGAAAAACCTGGTCATTAGTTTTCTGGTTTTGGTGAAATATAAAGGAGAGCCGTCATAGCTAAGTACCTAACACTCAAACCAAACAGCTTAACTCTATGTCCTTTAACTGTTAAGCTGTAAAATAGGCACAAAAATCTAAAGTTAAATATCCAGAGTTGAAAAATATATACGTGGACAAAATATGGAAATATATATTTTTAAAGTCTTACAATTTTGAAATCTTTCGGCCCCTTATTTTCAGAAATGTAGCTACAAAGACTTTACAAGAAAATCCATTATATTCATGCTTAAAAGAGCAAGCAATTGCAATCAACTGCCTCTACGCAGGAAGTTTGTTAGGAGGTTGAGACATCTTTATAAATACTTATATTTTCATATTTTTATTTATCAGGGTTGTTTATATTCAAGTATTTCAAACTTATGAGTATTCTTTCATAAGGATTTATCATCTTTTTAAAATTTTTCATTATTTTTATTTTTTGTGTATGAGTATATTGCTTGCATGTATGTTAGTGCGCCTGTGTCATACAATGCCCATGAAGGTCAGAAGGCGGCATCAGATCCCCTGGAACTGGAGTTAAGAATAGCTGTTAGTCACTATGTGGGTGCTAGGAATTGAACCCAGGTCCTTTTCAGGAGTAATCAGTGCTCTTAACTGCTGAGCCATCTCTCTAGCCCCAGGATTTATCATCTTTAATAAACTGGGTGGTAGCTGTCTTTTGACAACAACTTTTGCTTGTCCTGGCTGCAGAACTTTTTTCTTCCTAATGAAATCCTAGCTACAACCCAAAGTTTTAAAAAGAAACAGTAATAGCAACAATAATGTAAGGTACCTTTTTTTTTTTTTAATCTTTTATTATTTATTGTTGGTTGGTTGGTTGGGTTTGTATGTTTTTTGTCTTTTTGAGACAGGGTCTCCAGGTAGCCCCAGGTGGCCTGGAACTTGTATGCAGACCAGGCAGATCTGCTGAGTGACTGAATGACATTTGTGAAAAGCTGAATTTGGAGATACATGAAGACATTCTTTTCTAAGTGGGTTGGCAAGGATTCTAATTTCAAAACTTTATATTTCTGAAAACTTTAACATCAGCCCAGAGGTACCATAACTACACATTTCCTAGCATACACATCAACTGACCAATGACTCACACAGGTATATCTATTCTAGGACCATCGATCCTTCATCAGTAGATTCTTGTGTTTTAGAGAACATTTGATAATATGGAATGAGTATTTGCTACTTCAACATTTTCTAGAGCTTCTTCAAGCCTGTTAGCTGAGGCACACTACCAGAAGCTTGTCTCAATTTACTTTTATTACATGCTATCACGTGTGTGTGTGTGTGTGTGTGTGTGTGTGTGTGTGTGTGTGCAGTCACTGAATTACAAATCATTTTGTCAGGAACTTGAACAGTGTGAGTTACTATTTTGGGCATATCTTAAATAAAAGAGGCTCCAACAATGGCAAACCAAGTCTCAGAGGAGCTCTTACAACTACATAGAGAACTTAAAAACACCAAAATAAACAGTGTAAGAAAAATAACCACAGAAGGTGCCAAATAAGCAGAGACATAATATTTAAATACTTTCAAATATTTGATTTCAAAGCATAAATGGAGCATGTGGGCTTTCCACATCTTCACTGCCAAGTCTCAGGAAACACTGACTATACCACAGTCATCTAAAACAGCTGTTAGGACTGATCTTCAAATATTTGGTTTCAAAATAAGACCTATTTGCACTTTACAGCTCAGATGCTGCATACTCCCACTGCAGCTTGCTTCACCGAGACAGTCCTGGTAAAGAAAGCTACTGGCAAAACCAGATCTGTATTCAAGGGCAAGATCCACTTCAAATGGACATAGCAAAAAGTTAACCTGCATCTTAGGCAATTGTGTTTTCCAACAAAAGACAGGGGCTAGGTTTCACTTTTTTTTTTTTTTTAAGATAGGGTCTTCCTGTGGCCCAGCTGGCCTGAAACCTGCTACATAACAAAAAGTTAACCTGCATTTTAGGTAATTGTGTTTTTCAAAAAAAAGACAGGGGCTAGTTTTCACTTTTTTTTTTTTTTTAAGATAGGGTCTTCCTGTGGCCCAGCTGGCCTGAAACCTGCTATATAGACCAGAATAGCCTCAATCTCACAGAGGTCTGCCTGCCCCTGCCTCCCAAGAATTGGGATAAAAGGTGTATATCCCCATCTCTGATGGTAATTTTTAAATTTTTTATGGTTAACAAGAGAAAAATGTTAGGATTCTTGAAGAAAGGAAAGAGTTTATATCCCCTTCACTTAAAATTGTTGACTTCCTGAAAGTAAGTTTATGTTTAGCATATTGTTCTTGTGGGTACTCAAGTATAAACTATCAAATCTGCCTCACTTGGGGTTGTCGGAAGGTCCAAGCCACAGAGAAGGAAGGATCTTAGTCTAGAAATAAGTCAAGTGGTTTAAAACTTCTCCCACACTCTGATGTAATTATGCCTGTTTTCTAGACTGAATATAAGCATGGATATCTAGTTGTACTTCATAAAGTAACGCCCTAGAACACTATGATAGGTGTGCATAATGACTTTTACCCTTCTGTGCAGATACCAATTTTGGTTCATCAATTTTAATCAACTGGATTTACTTTAATTCTTCAGATGGCAGCCATTAAAAGTACCTATACTGTTCTCTTCAAATCTTGTAATTTAAACCTTGTTCTTTAAAAAAGACAAGTGATAGAACTCAAAAACTAGCTACATCTGGCACTTATAAAACAGTAGTCCATCCTTACTCTATACCTGATAGGTAGTAAACAATGGAAAGAATACAACAATAGTAAAGAAACATCTTTCAGTTCACAGAACTGACTCATGAGGGAATCTGGAACTTTTTTCCCTTTTCCCTACTTAGCATTCCTCTTTTGTGTGCAGCTGTAAGGACAGCCCAGACCAATTAAATTCCAAGTAGATAAGAATACTCTTCCCAGTCTTACCTCTTTATGCACCTTCCAACTGTCTACCGTCACATTGAAGAGAGCTTTGAGGGCCTCAATGGCACAGTCTGTCTCCTGAGGTGAAAGAGGAGGTCCATTATGGTCTATGGCCGATTCATACTCATCGGTCCACTTGATGCTAAAGGCACTTTCTAAGATCTGGGTTAGCAGCGGTAGTCCCTGGAGCTCATAGCGCAATTGTGACCTGATATCAGTGTGCAAAAGTGACAAGAGGAAGAGCAAGCGCAAGTCAAAGCACTTAATGTCATTGATATATTTTCGGTCCTTGCACTTTCTCAGGAGGTTACAGAGCTTCGCGGCAAGATTAAGTTCCAGGCTGAGCTGCTGTGCCATCTGACTGTTGAACACTATGTTACACAGGCATTTTAATGATTCCACAATAACTGGGAACTCTGATGTTTTCTCCAAAGAATCATCCGCCTCACTGAGCTTGGCTAGTTTCAGCAGTATCTGCATATTCTCCTTAGTCGTTACAGGAACTAAAATCTTTTTGTCTCTGGAGAGAATGCGGAGTACTTCCAGGCAGGACACTTGACATGTTGTTGGGACGTCCTTTCCAAGGACTTTAAAGATGCCTTCACAGAGTTTCTGAAAAACAAGAACAAGAATGCAAATCATTATCTGACTCAAAGGATTTCAAGCAATGCTTTTCTACCAATGTGTGCTAAAGATCTGGCTAGAAAAAGGTTTTATTTATTTTTTTTAATAAATCATAAAAGTATCCTAACTGGAAGATAACTTTTATTTGGTATACTAGAGAGATAAGCTACTTGCATTGGGAAGAGTGAGTCGGTGGCTCAGGCACCGACTAGAGTAGGCATTCACTACCTTCTAGGTCCATTACATCTTCTATAAAAACCACATATTCCACCTTAAATTGATTGAATGTCCTAGATAGCGTTCATCTTAACAGAGTTTTTAAATAAGTATTAGGGCAGAGGATAATCAGCATGACTCGTAGGTGTTCCTTTCCCAAAGTAAAAACTAATGCTCAGAACTGGTTCTCACTTGCCCATAGTACCTGCAAGCTGTAAGATGAGTTAGGATGGTGCGTGCTTTGCGAGCTTTTAGTTGTGGCATTTCTTCAGAATCTATGCTTCATGTTTTAGAATGCCAGAACCCTTTGTAGTTAAGATCTAGTAAAACTTAATAACCAAATGACCTCTGAAGAAACCTTGTTGATAAATTGATAAAAGTTATTTCAAGTCTGGGGTCCCAAAGAGAGTTTATCTGGCATATATTATATCTCAAACCACTTACAAAAAGGTGACACCCTCCTGGCAGACAAACTACAAAGGTGTTGTGTCACTGGACGAGTACAACAACGACGACGACGACGACAAAAAAAGCCCCTCTTCTTCTCAGCAGTTGTGTGCCGGGTCTCATGGCTCTTGAAAGCCCAGAGCAAACAAAAGTTTAGCTACCCCCTTTCTCCCAGTTTAGAATGTCTATCATGCAAATATACGCAATAGTCCTAGATCTAAATCTTGCCATCACGCCCTCAGATGTTTTATGATGGACCCAAAGTATAAGTCTATCTTGTGTTTGAAAAGTAACTATTTGTACTATTGTCAAATTTAATATCTACTGATCATCCCTTCAAAATTCAATGTTAGCTTTCTTTTCATACTGCAAGTTTGTGTCTCTCAAGCTTACCTTCATGTGTAGATCAAGTAAGTATTCTCATCCTATTGTTAATCTATTTCTGTACCCCATCATGTTGTAAAAACAAAAACTGCCAATATAAGACTTTTACAAACTTCCTATGAGCCTATCATCAAACTTTAACTCTTTAAAAAGGTGCTACCTGAGGTCAAACATGGATCCCCAATACCCCCAGGCTGTGTGCATCTTCTTGGTACATCCTAGTCAGCTATGGAAATAACCACATGATTAGAAGAAGCACTTCATCACAGCTTTCACATATTCAGTAACACAATCCAGAGCAAGGATACATCTCTTTCAAAAGTGGCTATAAATTTTTAGGTTCACAGTTGACTTACTACTGTTATACAATATTGAACTCAGTATAAACTCTGTACGATATAAAATTGAATGAGTTTTAACCCTTTAAAGAAGATTTCCATTTCATTTTAAAATATGCTGTTTCCTACATTTTTAATGCTACTAACATTTAGATGTTTGCACGTGTCTCTAATCTTTATGTATCTGATGATTAGTAGTCACAGTCAGTTACACTCGGATCCTTAGTACCTGACTATGGATATAAAGTCATCAGGTAGATTTCATTGGTAATGTTTATCACTTGTACTATTTATCATGAAGTAAATTTTTATACTTCTTCCTCAAATATGTCTTTTTTTAATTTGATTTTTCTGTGTATATCATACAGAATATCCCACACAGTATTATTCATCTATATACCCACTTCCCAAATGGCACCTTCTCATAACCTCCCCCATCCCACATACTAGAGCCCACATACTCTGTAATCCCTGTTACTGTCCTCAATGTTGTCAATACCCCCAGCCATTTTCCAGTGCTTGTTCATCTGCTGAACCTAGTCAGCCTATCTAGAGAGCTTGTTTTAGGAAGATCAGCTGTTCCTCATCTAGCAGCAATCAGTTGTTAATATTCCTTTAGATAAGATTGGGGTCTTCTGTTCATTTTCCCAGTTCTATGCTGGGTTACTGTCTGGGAGTCTCTTGGGCCATCTTGGCCAATAACACAAAGGAAGGCATCTCCTGTCTGGCATTGTTTCTTGTTATGTAGCCTTTAGCTAAACATATGGACTCTTAAAAATTATATTGACCCCATTAATCTTTGGTTATA
Source organism: Nannospalax galili (assembly GCF_000622305.1). NCBI lineage: Eukaryota > Metazoa > Chordata > Mammalia > Rodentia > Spalacidae > Nannospalax > Nannospalax galili. The sequence continues at coordinate 4,889,970 of NW_008346683.1, forward strand.
CTTTCCTCTTGGGTGTTTAAGACCCTACAGTTGGCCCAGATAAAACAATTTATTTTTACTCTTAAGGTTGTTTGAGGATCTGTTCCTCAGGGATCACATGGGCTTGGGAGGAGCCGCTGGCTCCTTTCTTTTACCAGTTCTATGTGAAGATAAGTCAAAGGTCCTGCTCAACCACTGCTGGCTTCGCTTGGAAGCATGGAGGAAATGTTTCCTCCGTGTTGACCCTCCTCTTTGTAGACTAGACACTGGTTCAGGTCCATCTGGTGGGGTCTCCACCACCTCTCTGCTCAAGAGGACAGGTGACTCACCACAGTTACAGGACATTTTGAGAGATGCTCATGGTCCCCTGGAACTTAGTTGACCTAGGAGGGCAAGGGGCAAAAATTGTCCTTTATGTCTTCCTGACCAAATTAGTATAGGCCTTAAAGTATGGCTGTTAAACATCTAAGAAGGTTAGTTTCACCAGTCTGGTACTTTCAATTACCATATACCATGTAAACAGAGCTTGGGCAAAGACCAAACGTTCTCAGATAAACCTTGCCTAGGCATATATTACATACATTCTTTGATCTGGTTGTACGTACAATTTGTCAGTAGGTTGTTGGCCTAATGTGGTTCCCTCTGGTTTTCTAAAACTAGGTAGGCATTCTTTATTTCTAACATTCTCTAACCTTTCCACCATGGTTTCCCATTTAAGGTGCCCCCGTTTTTTCCATTTCTCCCTTAATAATACCCTTCTATGGTCCCATCTCTCTTGAGCACCTTCTTTCCCTTTATCCCCTAGGTTGCTTGGATAACCTCTCCCCCCTCCCCTTAAAATAACCCCATTATTGTCCATATCTCCCTTGTTAACACCTGTTTTCTACTGTTCTTCTCTTTCAGATTCTTTTCCTTTACTTCCCTGGTTCTTCTTCATTATCCTGGCTCCTGTAGTTATGTTTGGATACATATTCACTTACAAGGATTTCGTGCTAGGATCTGCATATGAGGGAGAACATACGCCGTTTTGTTTTCTTCTGAATCTGTGTTACTTCACTTAGTATAACCATTTCTAGTTCCATCCATTTACCTGCAAGTTTCATAATTTCAGCTTTGTTTATTGCTGAGTAAAATTCCATCGTATAAATGAACTACATTTTCATTATCCACATGTCAGTTGAGGGACACTTAGGTTGCTTCCATCTCTTAGCTATTGTGAAAAGAGCAGCAACAAACATGGATGTACAAGTGTATCTGCAATAGGATGAGTTCTTTGGGTATATGCCAAGGAGTGGTATAACTGGGTCAAATGGTAGGTTCATTTGTAGTTTTTTAAGAGTTCTCCACACTGCTTTTCATAGGGATTAAACAAGTTTGCAGCCCCACCAGCAGTGGATGAGCATTCCCCTTTCCCCATATCCTCTCCAACATTTGGTATCATTTGTTCTCTTGGTCTTAGCCAGTCTGACTGGGATAAGATGAAATCTTAAAGTGGTTTTAATTTGCATTTCCATAATTACTAGTGATGCTGAACATCTTTTAAGATGCTTCTTAGCCATCTCAGGCTTTCTCCTGAGGTCTGGATCCCTCCAGGAAAAATGATGTCCTCAGGAATTGGGGGTTGGACTGTCCTGGGAGCAAGGCCCAGGAAAGATGCTGGTCTTGGGCAGCTGGTGGCCGTGCCACCCAGAGATGCAAAGGGAGATGGGGGCAGGAAGAGGCCCCAAGGGCTCCTGGGGACTGTAGGTAAGAACTGGGTTGATCTGGATGCAAAAGATCAGGAAGCCAAGAGGTCAGCCCTGGTGTCCAGGAAAGAGGCTGGCGGGTTGTGCAAGCCAGGGAAGCAGAGGGAGGTGAGGGCAGGCCCAGGCCCAGAGGGCTCCTGGGAGAGAGGATGGTGGGTTGTGCAGCCCAGGGAAGCAGAGGGAGGTGAGGGTGGGTCCAGGCCCAGAGGGCTCCTGGGGACCGTGACAAGGAACTGGGTTGGTCTGGATGCAAAGGATCAGGAAGCAGTGGTGATTCCCCCGGTGTCTGGGGTGCCAAGATAAGGAATGGGACAGTACCCAGGCTAGGAGAGATGGGTGGGGGAGATGGGAGGGTGAATGAGGCTGGGGGAGTCAAGGCGTGGAGGGTGTGACAGACTTTCCCAGGAGAGAGGCTGGTGGGTTGTGCAGGCCCAGGGAAGGAGAGGGAGGTGAGGGTGGAACCAGGCCCATAGGGCTCCTGGGGACCTCGAGAAGGAACTGGGTTTGTCTGTATGCAAGAGATCAGGAAGCAGTGGTAGTTCTGGTCCAAGGGGTCAGCCCCAGTGTCCAGGAAAGAGGCTGGTAGGTTGTTCAGCCCAGGGAAGCAGAGGGAGGTGAGGGCAGGACTAGGCCCAGAGGGCTCCCTGGAGAGAGGCTGCTGGGTTGTGCTGGAAATATTAATTTTAAATGTAATTATATACTTTATTTATTTAATTTTTAAAAATATTTTATTATTTTTTGTGTATGAGTGTATTGCGTGCATGTATGTGAGTGCACCCATGTCATGTAATGCCACAGAGGTCAGAAGAGGGCTTCAGATTCCCCTGGAACTGGAGTTAAGGACAGTTTGTAGCCGTCACGTGGGTGCTGAGACTTGAACCCAGGGCCTCTGCAAGAGCAGTCAGTGCTCTTAACCGCTGAGCGATCTTTCCAGCCCCAATTATATACTTTAAATAAAGGTATGAAGGAGTTTTGCTTGACAAGTTGGAAGGAAAAAAAACAACAACAACAAAAAAAAACTAACAATGTCACCTCTATCACTGCCCCTGCCAAACCTGAGGAGCAGAAGTGGGCTTTCTTTTAATGCTGCAATATCACTGCTAAGTAATCTTTGTCAGAATGCAGTTTGGGGCTGGAGGGAAGTATGGCAATCCCTAACATAGAGGGCAGAAGAATTCTTTTTTCATTTCAGACCTGTCAAATTTAAGACAAAAGCGTAATTGCATACACTATTTCACATGTGGGAATCCTAGGATAGAATCAAATAACCTTTACTCCCACACAGTTGTATTCAAGAAAGGAATCACCTATCTTCCTACTTGAGAAACATGTATAAAAATGTAAAATATTACACATGTGAACACGTTAGTCTATGTATTTCATATTCCATAGGTGTCTTATTTTCTTATTTTCTAAACCCAAAACAGCAACAGCAACAACAAAAATCTACATGATCTCTTTCTTCTCCAACCTTCAGACACAAGCAGGAAAACGCACAGCATGAAGATAAATTAGAGTTTGTGATGGCTCTACATAGTCAGACTGGGAATCTGAGACCTGTAAAGACTAAAAGAGGTTAGGGGTACCTACGATATTTATAGTTAGAAACCTAGTCTAAACGCTAACTAGAGATCACCCAAAGTTCAAAGAGACGAGTTTTGTTTTACAGCAGTGGTTGATCCCAGCTGTTGCTGCCATGTCATTTCTGATGATAGACCTGCCTCACATAATGACTGGTAGGCAGCTTTTTACTAGGTCTCCTGAAAAGTAATACCACTTCTAAGGAATCAACTCACTTTTCTTATAAATACAACTATTTAAGAAAGAATATGGGCTGGAGAGATGGCTCAGCAGTTAAGAATACTGGCTGTTCTTGCAGAAGACTGGGGTTCAGATTCCGGTACCCACATGGCAGCTGACAACTATCTGTAATCAGTTCCAGGGGATCTGACATCCTCTTCTGTCCTCCACAGGCATTGCATGACATGGGTGCACTTACCTACATGCAGGCAATACACACATACACATAAAATAAAATATTAAAAAAGAAAGAACATGTAGGGGAGATGAGGCAGTAGTTAAAATGCTAGTCATGCAAGCATGAGTTTGCACTCCTAGGACTTATGTAAATGCTGGGTGGGTGTGACAGCCTCTCTATAATTTCACGGCTCAGGAGGCAGAGATACGGGTCCCTGGAACAAGCTGGCTAGCTTAACTAGTTGTATTGGTGATCTGTGGGTTCAACTGAGAGACCCTGTCTCAGTAAATAAGATGGAGGGTGATCGAGAAAGACTCCAGACATCAACCTTGGGCTATTTGCACACACACACATGCACATCACACACACACAAAAAATGTAAAATATAACAAGTGATATTTAGTAGATATGCTTACTACTTTACTGAATATAACAATTTCTAGTCAAAGAATTTTAGAAGAAAGTGTATACCACATTTTGATCAGTTGGAAAAGCTATGCTTCTATATTTAGGCCAAGCAAGAGGGCTGAAGAGGTAGGCCTCTCTAGGGCTTCATCTGAGTGCATGAACTGCTGCTATATTTCAAAGGTTCTCTTGTGCTTCTCTTTCATTTTGCCAGTAGTTATTTATGTATTTGTAGTGTTGGGGATTGAACTTAGGGCTTTGTGCAGGGCACAAAAGTGCTCTACTACTGAACCGTATCATCTGCCAAATATGAACATTTCTCAATTGATTTTACTCTTAAAACATATTTTATTTCTGTAAAGTCAAAGCACAGCAACAAAATTTAAGAGTAAGATCCCAAGCAGTTCCCCCATGCTAATACCATGGATTGCCAGAAAAAATTAAGCAATTTGCTCCTGAAGCAAAACTCTAGAATACACTATAACAATGGTTTGGCAAACCTCAAAATGCATCACAGATACCTCAAAGGCTCATTAAAAACTGTTTTTCTTCCCTTCAAATTCCCCAAGTCAAACTATGTGGGGTGAGCCTGAGAACTGTTACCTTTAACAGTGGTGTTAATGGTGCTACTGCTGTTAGTAGACCGAAAACCACATTCCAAGAAGTGCTCAGCTACAGTCAACAGCAGATTAATACGTATTGGAAGTTAGTGAATTAGCAGGTTATCTCTCAGATTATGTAGAAAAGCAGGCAAATGGGAGTCTAGAAAGTAAGTTATGCTGAAGGCCACTAGCAAATACTTGTACTTCTTTACTGTCCTATGCTGAAGATGAATAAGCACAGTAGGGACAGTCATGAATATCACCACCTGATCACAGTTTCTTAAAGTTAAAACCACTACAGGTATGAAGCACATTACTTGTTTAAGGTCAGTTGTGGGCTTGAAACTTGTTCATCCTCCCAGGGACCTTATAACCAGAATGGTATGGAAATTAAGAGTGGGAGTTCTGCATTTCAGTTGCTTGTTCTCAGGTCTTGCCTCTTCTACTTATTACTGGTATGACCTTGGTAAGTGACTTATTTTCTCTGGATATCACTTACTGTAAGAATTAGATGAGATCACACATACATAGCACTTAGAATAATGCTTGGCATGTGCTGAACAGTCAGCACAAGTCATTTATTACGCATAATTAGAAGACAAAAATTCCACTCAAAGTCCTCAGTGTGGAATTTAAGATCCTCTGACCTGACTTAAAAAATGTTTTTAAACATTTCTTTACTGCGTGTGTGTGTGCGTGCACACACACACACACACACACACGTGCAAGTCAGAAAACAACTTACAGGAACTGATTCTCTTCTTCTGATGTGAACAGGTAAGTAATGTGGGTAATAAACTCAGGTCAGCAGGCTTGGCAGGAAATGACTTTACCTGCAGAGCCATCTCACTAGCCTGATCTATCTTTTGAGTTTTCTCTCATACTATATTAGCAAGCCATTCTCTGTATTTCTTTCCAAATCACCTTACATTTAGCTCTTCTGCATTCTGACCATCTTTCCTCTAAATACGTTAGTCCTTTTCCTTCTATGTTTTAATTCTCCAAGCTAAGTTTAAAATACAGTTCCATGTAAAGTTTTCCCTAATCGCTTCAGGCAACGTTCTTTCTTTCCAAGAATTATCACAGTCATACTTTGCAGCTGTCATTCTGTGATTAGCACACCTGTCCTTTCTTTCTATGGTTCACCTTAACTAAAAGCTCTCTGAGGCAAAAGGACGTTTTTACAAAAGAAGAAAGCTGACTGCAGTGGCATTTGAATCAGAAAGACCTGGTTTAATACCTGACCTCCATTATGAGATTTACTCTCTCTCTCTCTCTCTCTCCTCTCTCTCTCCCTCCCTCCCTTCTTTTTGCCAGTTGTACGATTAGACATGTTAACTGCTCTGAGCCTCAGTTTCTCATTTGTATAATGGGAATAATATGATATGTATCTCCCCTCGCCCCTGGTAATGGAATTGCTTCCACTGGACTGGCCTGTGGCCATGTCTGTGGGGGCATCTTGATCATTGAGTGATGTGGGAGGGCCCAGCCCACTGTGGGTGGTGTCACCCCTGGGCAGGTGGGACTGTGTTGCACAAGAAAGCAAGCTAAGCAGGCGCCAGGGGAGCAAGCCAGTAAGCAGTTTTCCTCCATGGCCTGTGCTCCAGCTCCTGCATCCAGGTTCCTGCCCTGAGTTCTTACCTTGGGCTCCCTGATGAACTGTGACCTGGGAGATGTAAGCTGAATAAACCCTTTCCTCCCCAAGTTGGCAGTGGTCAGAGTATTTTGTCACAGCAATGGAGAAACAGGACAGTATCTCACAGAGGTGCTACAAAATGGATGCTGGGACATAATAAGCACTTTTAGTGGTGACTTTCATTATTTTCTTTCTTCATTTCTTTGTAGCTCCTAACAGAGCAAATAAGAGCACAGGAAACAGCCACAAAAACAAACTAATTGAAGTTCTCCATATCCTAAAATTAGTAAGCACCTACTGAATTGTCTTAATGCTTCTTTCTAGGAAGGAAAGAAAGCAGCAGAGGGTGTTCTTGTGACATACTGGTAGGATGATTTCCCCTCCTGGAGAAAAGGCTTTTCACACAAGTAGCAGTAGTTATGTACATTCACATAAAGTTTTTTTTTTTTTTCTGAAAAGTTTAGAATACCTAAATGCTGGTTCTTTAAAGTATAAAATTAAAAAGCTATTAAAATAAAAACAATATTCACAACCATACTAGCTGTTATGTTTGATATGCCACTGGCGAAGGACCTTAGTCAGTCTGCTTGATTTTTAATAACATGCATATTTTAACAAAGTTACGATCATGTATGACTAATTTTGTTTCCTGACTTTTTAGTTCACATAAGCATTTCGCAAGTGCTGTAGGGTCTTCATGAACACACGCCTAAATGAGCACCTTAAATTTGACTCCTGTTCTCACTGCATCTTTAGCATGAAATGCAGTGGAGTCCCCAAAGATCAGAAGAGTCACCATTATAAGGTACGGCTTCTCAATTTTATTTTTTGCTTATGTGCTTTGCAGTTTACTATAAAGTTCTCTACATGCCACCCAATTTAAGAAATGCTTATTGAACACTCACTATATGATTCTTAGAAAGTTCAAGTGATTGCCTACAAGACATAGCTAAAAAGTAGGCCAGGACTCAGTCCAAATCATCTGACCCCAATGCAATTTCCACTGAATCAGTGACTGTACCATAGTGTCTCATTTATTAACTGTAATTTTGAACAGGTCACTTCATTAGGTTTCTTTTTTTCCTCTATGTCATGCTTTAATACAAACACCCTATGAGCCAATCCTCTCCCAGCTCAGGAATGGCAGGATTTTCATTATGAGTCTATAGAGCTAAGATTAGCTTTGGCTTCAGCTAGGAAAAAGGCAAAATGAGCTATGGAGCAAGTGTGAACATTCAAATAATCTATCATGATTATACACTCTAAAAAGGTGATTCCTAAAACTATTTTTAAAAGTAACTTTCAAGTTTTAAACACAAAGAAAATGCTTTTGCTTAAAAGACTGACATCATAGTCTACTTCCATCTGGCAACTGAAAGGCTGTCAGAACACAGTTTTGAAACAAGTGCTGGCTGGATAAGTGCCAGCACAAACTGTGGGCAGACCTGCTGAGATGAGGACATGAGTTGAGCTAGGCGTAGAAAGCAGTGCACACACGTTTAGACAGCTTCACAGTAATGTAACTTTGCTGGGACAACCAAGAATATGATATTACTTTTCATGATTAATTTTTATTGTACTTCACAAAAGTCCTAGTCTACTGCAATTTAGGAGAAATCAGTCCTTTATCATAAACAATTTGATATTCTAGATAACGCATTTTATCATTTGTAAGTTTTCTTCAAGTATATAACAAAGGAACTAAAACTAACTCAGATCCCATGGATAGAAATGAACATTATAAGCATGCCTATCAAGTTTAACTGCTAGGCATTCCAGTAGAAACCAATAGCTGTCCACTAATGAAATCCACTTTCCCTTTCTTACATGGTGACCAGAGCTGTGGTACGCACACAGATACAATAGCTATACCACATTTGCCAGCTGTTCAGAAACAGTGTGACTAAGTTCCTTCTAGCCAATGGAATATGTCTCAGCATGTTCTAAGCCACTCCAGGACATTTCTTTAAGACAGTGAGTATGTGTCTTCACTTTCTTTTCCCTTCTATAATCCAACCTAGAATTGGCAGCTCTGTTTAGACCAGCACTGTGCTTAGATGGTGAGGTAGACTTGACAACTTGGAAGGAAATGAGGCCCCTGAATAAATTCATGAAGCACAGCCACCCCCCCTGCCTACACAGTTACCTCAGAACTATTACTTAAAAGGTAATAGACACCTTTATTCCATCAACACTTCTTAGTCCCTTTTAATTTTAAATTTGTTGGTTCTTTTGTTGCAACTTAGCTATAACCTGAACAGAATGCATACTTGAAATATGGTATTTCACTAATACCCTGTCCGCAATCTTCTGTACTACCATTTCGTATATAACAGGTGTTAGAATCTATTACAAAGACTACTCTATGCAATTCTAGAAGATAGGCTGGTTGTGCCACTGTGGGTCTGCATATTCATTTGTTCACGTCTTTACCCATCAATCAAGAATTCTCTAAGTGTATATTTGATAAGTTCAAGGTAATTTTGGGGAGGAGTCAACAGTAAATTTCTTTTGTAAAAAAATTATTTATTATTTTATGTGTATAAATGTATTGCCTGCATACATGTAAGTGTTCCTGTGTTGTGCAATGCCCACGGGAGATCAGAAGAAGGGGTCCGATCCCCTGGAACTGGAGTTACTGATAGTTAGCTACCATGTGGGTGCTGGGAACCAAATCCAGGTTTTTGCAAGAGTAGCCAGTGCTCTTAACTGCTGAGTCATTTCTCCAGCCCTGACAAGAGAAAATTTCTAAGGAATTTAAAATCAAGTGGAGAGTAACAAGGAAGCATAAGCTATAAGTTAATGTGGGTAAGTGTTCAGATAGTTAAGCTAGAAGCTTCTGGTGTTGGCATGCTGGATTAGAAAATTCTTTGGGGAGGCTGTTCTGTATATTTTAGGGCACTGAGTAGCATTTTTAGCCTCTACTGGATATTGATAATACCCTACTACTAATACTATTACACAAGTCATGACAATCAAAAATGTCTATGGAAACTGCCAAATGTTTCCCAAGGAACAAAATCAACCCCCTTCACTGACAAACACTGATCCAAACACAAAATACAGATCTAAGTCATCTTAAGTCAACCTAATGAAATGGAGTCAAATCAAGTCAGGGAAAACTTCCTAAGGAATTAGTACCTAAGATAACACCTGAAACACAGTCTCAATTTCTGTTCAGCCATCTAACAAATACTTTGAACAAATACTATATTCAAGACATTGTACAAGGTGTTGGGGTATAGTGGTGAACAGAGGCATAATTCTGGTGCTAAAGCAAATCACAGGCTGATGGAGAAGGTAGAAAATAGGTTAGAAGAACATAACTGCAATGTTACTAATGGAAGCAGCCAGTATGCCTGGATAAAAATTAACTGAAGAAACAAGTAACATTAGGTAGGGTGATGTATAAGCCAAGCTCTGACTGCTAGAAACTACTAAGTGTACAGAGTAGACGAAAGCACTGCAAACAGAGTGGGGTATGTTTTAGGTGTCAAAAGTCAACGTGGTGAGACTAGCGGCGGTCTGCTGTGAGATGAAACTTGAAGTAAGCAGGATCAGATCATGTGGAGGCTTACAGGTTCTGTTAAGATCAAACTTTATTTCAACTGCTATGAAAAGTCACTAAAGGAGTTTAAGCAAAGAAGAGATATAGCCCAATTAAAACTTAAAAACAAAACAAAATCAACCTAGCTGTCTAGGTTGAAAAAAAGGACTGGAAAAGACCAAACACAGTTTCAATTGCAGTGACACCAATAGAGGAGAGAAGTGGGTGCATCTGCTCTGTGTTCTAGAGTAAAGATTGACAGGACTTACTGTTTGTATGGGAGAGGGAGATTGCTGGCTTAATCAGAACAGTGCCATTTACAAAGAAGGGGATGACTAGAGAAAGAACATATTTAGAGAAGAATTCTGTAAGGTCATAATAAGTTTGAAATGCTTATAAAAATGTCAAATAAGAAACTGAATGTATGTGGCTTAAACAACCACCAGGGCCACACTTTCTATAAGAGTAGGAACGTGGAGAAAAATAAAGGGGTCAAGAGCCTTGAAAATGCCAATACTGGAGGAGCCCCAATGAGAAATGAGGTAACTGAGAAGAAATTCGGAAGTTTGGGTGTTCTGGAAGACAGAAGAAAACATGTTATATGTTGAATGCTCAACTGCTTCAAATGTAGACAAAAGATCAAACAGCCTAAGGACTGGCACTGCTAAATCACAATGACCTTGATAAAAAGAAGTTTCTTAAGTGTAGCTGGGAGGTGACAAAGTAGAGAGAGTAGCTACCTCTCAAGTCGTAAAAAAAGCAGAGAAATGGGGCAGTAATAAGAGGGTATGTACAGTCAAAGAAGCTGTCTTCCCTTTCCTTTGCTAAAGAGAGAGCATACTAGGCTGTCTGTATGATGAGAGGAATGAAGGGTTTGGAATTAATCCAGAGGGAAATGAGGAACTTATTGTGGGATATTAAGCAGGGGAATGATTAGATTTATACTTTGGGACTATCACTCTGAGTTAATGTGGAAAATGGATAAGCAAAAGAGGCAGGATCAGAAGGATAGAGAGCAGTTAAGAGGTTGTTGCAGGAGCCCCAATGAGAAATGACAGAGGTCTGAACTACGGTAGTGGAGGTGAAAGTGGGGGAAATGGAGAGAGGAAAACGATTTTAAGGATGTATGAGTTGACTTGGACACCCTGGTTAATAGCATCAGCATTCACTTCTGAGACACGGACTCATCTAAAGTTGGCAGCAAGAAGGAATATTATTGCCTGGTAGACTTTCTCTGTCATAGTCCCAGTGGTTACCTCAAATAAAACACCCGCAAGCTCATTAGCTAGGAAGGGATCAGATTTTCTATAACTCACCTTTCTAAATTTAGATTTAACTACTTATTGTCACAATAGTCTTGACTCAGGCACAATAACTTAAGGATACCTGTATGAACCTCTATGTCTGTTTTTTCTTTTCTTATTTTCTATACTTACTTAGCATGCCTTCCTAACCCCTTAACTTGCTAAATTATTCCTAGCTTCAAAACACATGCCATCTTTTTCCATCACCCAACAGGAAGTAATCTCTTACAGCTCTAAATCCAGAGTGCTTAATCTCTACTGTTATAGAATTTAACACTTCTGACCTTGAATTATATTTATGACGGCTTATCTCTTATCAACCCAGGGGGAGGGGGCAGGATCTATCTGATCTATTTCTGTTCTTTTCTAGGTGCATGTCAAATATATGCACAAATATACATATAAAATGTGACATCTCCAGGTACTGGGTGCTACAGAATAGTATGCTTCCTATATTTAATAGGATACTAAAGCTCTGGGTTTAATTCTCAGCTGCCATTTACTTTAATTTTATGATTGAATACAATGACAGACTTCTTTAACTTCTGTATCAGTAAAAAGAGTAATAGTACCTATTTTGTGGGTTGCTGGGGGAATTAAAAAGAGATGTCATATATGTGCTACCATACAAATAAAGTTTATAAGTGTTATTTATTATCAGAAGAACACATATACTATTACTACTATACCATATACTTAGAAGCTACAAAGCATAGGAGAAAATTACTAGTACCTATCAGACAGATGTGATTTCACTATTTACTGCCTATTGAGTCTGGGAAAGTTATTTGGCTTCTAGGAACTTTAGTTTTGTTACCTGTAAAAGAAAGATAATACTCCCTATAATACAATAATGCTATTTTACTAAGGGAGAAGATACATAGTAAGAGTTAAAGTTCTACATGTCCAATAATAAATTCTATAGTAAAGATCTCAACAAACAGCACTACCTTAAGGAGGCTGGCTTTCCTGATCAAATAAGCTGTATGTGTAGATTTGACATAGTTTTCTCTCTGACATTATTGTTCATCAGAAAGTTTTAATGAACTGGAGGTTTCATAAATCTTGAATATTAGGGTGGAAAAAGTCAGGTAAACATTAGCAGATTTAGAATAAAAGTAGGCCAATGATTGAAAACTGAAACAGAGGAAAAGAGAAACTGCAGAGGACAAGGATTAGTGTTTGTCATATTTATAAGACATAAGATAATGCAATGATATTCCAGTTTGAACTGGAATAGACAGGGTATGCACAGAGCAAAGGCACCAAGTTCAACTTGGCAGTAACCCTAAGGGAACTGTAGGCCAGGAAAGAGCCAAAGAGCCAAATCAATCAAGTGCAACTTCCAGGATCAGAATGTTAGATGGGGAGGGGCCACAGTGTAACTTAATATCAACAAACACAGCATCACAAAAGGTTCTACAGAAAATGGACCTTGTGGGCAACTAAATTTAGGAAATTTTCATATTATGGAAAAGAAGCCTAGTTAATATTTTTTAAAAACTGGAGTACCTCAATTTACTTGATCACAGAATCCTTATAAAAGGGCTCAGGACAAGATGGTATTTTTCTCATTTTCCAGATATGAAAACTGAGAGGCTGAGCAATTTGCACAAAGTTGTACAGAGAGGTACAATGGAAAGGAGTCTCAAACTCTTACTTGATTCTCAGTCCCACCCTTGCTTCATTCTGCTAGTTATCTGTTGACACACAACAAAGCAAAAAATAGGTGTTCTTAACATGAAAAACAATTCTGTGTTAAATCAGGCCTGTGAGGGGAAGTTGAGATTGTTTTTTTCTCCTTATTAAACTGACCTAAGTCTTTCAACATAGTTCTACAAAGTTCTGTTCTTGTACTGTACTGGTGATAAAACACGTTACAGTCTGCCGCTTTCTCTTTGCTATTTTCCCATTCTGACTACAGTGTTCAGCACACATTTGGTCTGGACTTACTGAAATCAACCAGGACCCCTATAGTGATGGGACAGGATTCTGATCTTAAAACAGAAGATGCACAATCATCTGAGAGATGTGGCTCAGTTATGGTCTTAGTGCATCTTTCTGGACCACTATTTTACTAAAATGCTGGGGTACAGGGATGTTAACATAACAAATCACAACACAATGCCATATGAATTTTAAAATAAAAAAGAAGAGATGTCAAAAGAATTTTGTAGCCAAAGCAAACTCCCTTGGATGATATCTTTCTGGCCTCTCAAGGTTATGCCCACACTCTCTATCACCCAGACGTCAGTGGATATATATTCCACAGGCATCTAATTTTAGTTCTTAACTGGAACTGAAGGTCAGCCACCTAAATCTGATAGTTCTAAACTTTTGCCCTCTGTATATAGCAAGGGAGCAAGAAAAGGAGAGGAAGAACAAGAGCGAAAGAAGGGAAGAGAGAGGCAGGGAGGGAGAGAAGCACCACAATTAACAGTGAGAAATATGCTAGTAATTGGTTGTCAGTTCCATAAGACAGAACTTTTCAAAAACTGTATTTTTAAAAGTACTAAACAGTTTAAGTGTTTATTACTAGAATGTTAAAATATGCTTTTAATAAAGGTTACAGAAAGGATTCTGGGGGTCAGATTTGGAATTTCTTTATAAAAAACAAGCTGAAGAGATTTTCTAAATGAATACTCAAACATCTGAGCTCACGTATATTATTTAATGTTGTATTAATATACTTGGATTTTTTTCTCTACTTTGCATTATGGAAGAAAATGTAATTTTCACTTCTTACTTAACAGACACTGTTTCTGTAAATGAGGTTCTGCCTCATTTCCTAAACTACATCTCCAACTTCCCTTCTTGATTGTATAGGTTTTTTTCAGCAGTACAATCCTTCAGGTTATGCTCTGTCACACAGTGATCCAACTGGTTTGGCTCAAGTTTCTTTGCTAATTAGCAATCCTGAGAAAGACATGTTACATCATCAGAAGTTCATTAACAGATAGGAAAGACAACTTAGGTGTAAACACAAAGCTACAAAACCAACCAGCTATCCTTCCTTTCTTGACTGATGGCATAAATGGGCATGTAGAAACTTTATTTCTCTTCAAATATGGAACCAGTTAGCTATGTTTCTCTTATTTGTCTTTTTCCAAAAGGCTTTTTCTCCACAAAAATTTTAGTTTTTAAGAAAATTTACATTTTTGAGTTAATATACTGGCAGTTACAGAAATATCTTCATTACTTACATGTCAGAATTCCCTAAATGAGGAAAAATAATTCAACAGAAATATAGCATAAATGACAAAACATCTATTTGAGCTAGTGAGCTATAAAAGAACATGACTCAAATAAGTTATATTTGTGAGATTTCACACATGTAAAGTAAGTTCTAAGTACTGTTCAATATACAGCAACTTAAGCTATGCAAAAACAAAAAAAACAAAAAAAAACCAAATGAGTAACCTACAAGGAACTTAGCCAGAGAAAGCTTCTTACGAAATACATACGTTACTAAGCAAGGGAAAAAATAAGAAACTGAGATACAGGAAGGAGGCAGAAGGATAAGCTAAACAATGAACAGCAGGAACAGAAACAGAGGAACATGGGTAAACTAGGTATCAGGGTTGGCTTCTGTTGTCAACTTGACACCTGGAAAGAAGGAACCTCGATTGGGGAACTTCCTCTATGTGATTGGCCCAGTGGCCATGTCTGTGAGGCACTTTCCTGACTGCTGAGTGATTGGGAGGGTCCAGCCCATTGTGGGTGGTACCACCCCTGAACAGATGATTCCAGGTTGTATAAGAAAGTAGGCTGAGCTCAGGCCAAGGGAGCAAGGTCAGTAAGCAGAGTTCCTCTGTGATCTGCTCCTGCCCTGACTTCTCTCAATGATGAACTATGATCAGGATGTGTAGGCTAAATAGACCCTTTCCTCCCTTTGGTCAGAGCAACAGAAATCAAACCAGAATACTAGAAGCCTTGACCAAGACAGATTTTAGTATAAGCTTTCTAAATTAAGTTATTCAAAGCAGAGTGGCTGCTGTGAAACTGGCATTACTAAAAGCATTCAGAGTGTGAGAGCATTAGTGCAAGATACCTTAGAGGAATCATGGCACAGGACAGTCTGGGTCCCTTACCAACACTATGGGTTCTTTGAAGACTAGCTATGAGATGATCGTCACTGCGGCAAGGATAGGGACTGAAGACTTGGTATGGCCCCAGATCTTCCACTCACTAGTTAGCTGGAGAATTTTGGTAAGTCACTATCTCAATTTTTAAAAAGAAAGTTAGGAATACTGGCAATTGCTAGTCCTTAAGAGTTTTCCGTCAATTGCAAATGTATAAATATGTTACTTTCCTTGACATATGAGCAAAACTTCTAAGAAATGAGCTACTGAAAAAAGGAATCCTAAGACAAAACAAGAGCAACAACAGCAACAACAAAAATTCTGATGTGGCCGAAAAACCTCTGCAACACAGACCTGAATTCTGTAAGAAAAGCACTCTAATTATCTAGTCACTTATACTGGAAAGCAGGCCTCTCTGATTCCTGTTAATGCTGATTATCAGTTCAGTGTCAAAGTTCTACATATGCATCAAATCTCAAACTATCAAAGCCTAAATCAGAAAGGAAATAAACTTATGTGCCATACAGTTTCTCAATCTACCTGATATGGTATAGCACACAGGCTACGGAAACCAGGCTCCCTCGTAGCCCACCAGTTGACAAGTTCAGGCAATTCTTTCTCTGTATGCCTTTATTTCCTCCCCTACAAAATAATAATAAAAACCTCACAGTATCTACTCTGTAGCTTTTGTTGTGAGGATTAAATGTGTGCATACACATACAGTGCTTTGAACAGCAACAGAATGGAATACATTTTGTCTACTATAGTGGTTTTTAATACAGTTTTATTGAGATACAATTCATATAAGGTTCCCCTGTTAAAGTGTACAACCTTTTTTTTAGTTTAGTTTAGTTTTGTTTTTTGTTTTTGAAGCAGGGTCTCCCTGTAGCTCCAGCTGGCCTGGCCTGGAACTCACTATACAGACCAGGCTTGGCTTTGAACTCACAGAGATCTGCCTGCCTCTGCCTCCCAAGTGCTGGGGCTACAGGCATGCGCCACCATGCCCAGCTTAATATATATTTTTTAGTATACATACTCATCTAATTTTAGAATCTTTTTATCATTTCCAAAGGAAACCCAATACCCATTAGCAATAAATCCTGATTCCTCTCTTTCCTAGTCCCAGTCCCCTGCAACCACTAATCTATTTTCTGTCACAAAGGATCTGTTATCCAAGACACTCCATGCTCATGGGAATCACACATGGCCTTTCATGGCTTCCTTCACTTAGCATGGTTTCAAGGTCTATTTCCCTTTAGTATGTGTTACTTTCTATTTTTTTGAATAATATCCCATTGTATAGATGTAACATTCTGTTCATCAATCATGCTGATGCACACTTGGGTTGTTCCTACCTTGGTTATTATGAAAAATACTTCAGTTAACATTTACATACAAAATTTTAGGTGGACTATGCCCCCATTTCTTTTTGTATCACACATATGATGGCCAAAAGTTGTCCTTTGATCTCCACACTTGTGCTTTGGCACATACATAACAGAAGACAGAAAGACACAAACAAAAAACCCATTAAATCAGCAAAGAGGAAACTATGCACTTATATTGACTCATAAATACCTAACTACCTTTACCCATCCTCTTAATTTTTGTGGGGATCTGAACTGTCATTTGGAGTCATTGCTTTCAGTCTGAAGAACTTGTTCTAGCACTTCTGGTGAGGTGATTCAGGAAGTGGCACTCTGTGAGCTTTTAAAATAAAACTGGAAATATGTTTTATCATTTGTGTACTGCTAAGAAACAGCTTTAGTAGGGGCTAGAGAGCTGACTCGGTGGTTAAGAGCAATGGCTACTTTTCCAGAGGACCCAGGTTTGGTTTCCAGCACCCACATGGCAGCTAACAACCATCTATCAACTTCAGTTCCAAGGGATCTGACACCCTCTTCTGGCCTCCACAAGCATTGCATGATATGGGTGCACTTACATACACGTAGGCAAAATGCTCATACACATAATTTTTTTTAATTTTAAAAAATTGAAATAGCTTTACTAGACACGATTTTTTTATAAAGATTTATTTTATTTTTAATTGTGGGGGGGGCTGTATGGGGCTGTGTGAGGCTATGTGCATATGCATGCAGGTGCCAGTGGAGGTCAGAGGCACTGGATTTCTCAGAGCTAGTGTTACAGGTTGTTGTGAGGCACCTGACATAGGTGCTAGAAACTGAACTCAGTCTTCTGTAAGAGCAGTATATATTTTTAAATGCTGAGTCATTTCTCCAGTTCCTAGAGGATTCCTGAAGTCTGAATAGTCTGAGTATATTACTTATTGTGGTTTGAATTTAAAATGTTCTACCCCCTGGCTCCCCCCTACCCCCTGATTCCTGTGCTTGGTTTTGAGCTGGTGACAGTTTGGGGAGGTTATAGAGTCTTTAGGAATGGGCCTGGCTAGTGAAGGTGGGTCACTGGGGGGTATGGCAGACTTCTGAATGTATAACACAGTCCTGGTTCCAGTCCAACACTGTTTTTCTGGTCTGTGAAAAGACCAGATGTGAATAAGCCTTCACCTCACACTCCTTCCATATGGATGAAGCCACACCCATTGCCATGTGTTCCCAACCACAATGGACTGAAACCATGAGCCAAACCAAAGCCTTCCCCATAAGTTGTTTCTCTTGGGTACTTTGCCACAGCATCAAGAAAACTAATACAGCATTCCCATGACCTTTGGCCTACATTCTGATGAGACGTTAGTTCTGAATCTTATTGACGTTCTGGTTCCCTTTTAAGTAATGAGTCACTTTTCTCTTGATGCCTTCAAGATGTTCTCCTTGTCTTTAGCTGTGTGCATTTTTACTATGATGTAACTATTTGTGAATCTAATTCTGTGAACTTCTGGCTGAGCAGGCTTCAAATAAATGCAGGGAGCTTTCAGCCATCATTTCTTCAAATGTTCTCTTCTGGTCTCTTATCCTCTGCCCATATGTGATATGCAAATCTTGCCTCACCACTTCTCTGGGCTCTCTTCAGCTTTTCTGTTTTGCTTTTGCCTCATTTACCTGACTGCTTTTATTCCAAGTTTGTTTATTCTTCCTGCGGCCAGTTCGTACCCACTATGACTCCCTGTAGTGAAATTTTCAGTTATTGTGCTTTACCTCCCTTTCAAACTCCACAGTGTTCATTAGTTAAAAAAAAATACTGGGGGCTGGAGAGATGGATCAGTGGTTAAGAGCATGCGCTGCTCTAGCAGAGGACCCAGGTTTGGTTCCCAGCACCCACACTGGGCAGCTCACAACTGCCTGTAACTCCTGCACCAGGGGACCAGATACTCTCTTTACCTCGGCAGGCACATGCACCCATACACACATATTCACACACAGACACACACAACTAAAAAATAAATCTTAGAAAGGACATTTCTCTGTGTCGATAGTCTCTATTTTATGTAATGTCATTATAGCTTTCATTACTTCTTTTATCATACCTTAGGTTTCTGAATGTATTAATAATGGCGGCTTTTCTGCCTCTGTTAAACCCAATATCTGGTCAGTCTCACAAGCAGTTTTTAAAAAAATATTTTATTTATTATTTTTATTTTATGTGTATGAGTGTATTGCCCACATGTAAGTGCACCGTATTGTACAATGGCTGCAGAGGTCAGAAGAGGGCACTGGATCACCTAGAATTAGAGTTACAGACAACTGCTAGTCACCACAAGGGTGCTGGGAGTCAAACCTGGGTCTTCTGCAAGAGCAGTCAGTGCTGTCAATTTCTCCAGCCCCACAAGCAGTTTCTTAATGTTTATGAGTGTTTGTCTACATGTTTGTTTGTATACTGTATACATGTGTGGTGCCCAAGGAGGCCAGAAGACAGCAGATCCCCTGGAACTAGAATTAGAGATGGTTGTGAGGCAGAGTGTGGCTGCTGGGAACTGAACCCAGGTCCTCTGCCAGAGCAGCCAGTGCTCTTAAATCCTGAGCATCTCTTCAGCCCCACAGGCAGTTTCGGTTGCCTGTCTTTTATCCTTTATATGGGTCATCCCATTCGGTTTCTTTTCTTTTTTTTCTTTTCTGTATATGAGTGTATTTCCCGCATGTGTGTGAGAGCACCCCTGTTGTGCAATGCCTGTGGAGGTCAGAAGAGGGCACTGGATTCCCCCCGGAACTAGAGTTATGGATGACTGTTAGCTGCCCTGTGTGTTCTAGGAATCGAACCCAGGTCCTCTGCAAGAGTACAGTGCTCTTAACCACTGAGCCATCTCTCCAGTACCCATTCTGTTTCTTTGTATGCCTCATGACTGGAGAAGAGATGGAACCTGAGTGTCTTATATACTATTTTGTAGCAACTCAGAGTACTGGTCAACCTTACTTCCCCCCGTTGCAAGATTTGTTGTATTATCACTATTTGTATATTTATTTAGTGACTGGCTGGATTATTTTAGTAAAGTGAATTTTCCTACTCTGTCTTCTCAGTGCAAAGCCCAGATGGGGCACCTTAGTGGGGGGAGGTCATCCCTGAATACTCCCCAGAGTGGCTCTGAAGTAAGAATAGCTTTGGCAGGTACCTCTTAGATTTACTCCCTTCACTGGCCACCCTCAATCACTGGCTGATTGATCTATTGTCTTCAACAATGTCTTGGGGTAAAAACTGCTCTACAAAGGGAGCCAATCTGCTAGGGCTCTTCTGAGCAACAGTTCCTAGGATCAGAATTTGAAATTTATCCTAACCATCAAAGAAGTTCTTCTAGCTCTTTCCTCTTTCTAAAAACCTAGCTGAGGCTGGTGAAATGGCTCAGCAGGTAAGAAGCTTACCACATAACTCTGACGGTCTGAGTTTGATCCCCAGAAACCACGTAAAGGTGGAGGAAATAGAACCAACTCCAGAAAGTTGTCCTCCGACCTCTACATGTGCATCATGGCACACACACCGCTTTCTCATGCTTAAAAATGCACAATAAAAATAAAAATAAAAACTAGATGACCTTCAGGTTAACCAATATTTCCAAAGAATGTGTCAATCTAATTCCAACTGGCTTTCGTCACAATCTGTACGCTTAGGCATGAACTTCTCCATGCTCTGCTACACAAGAAATCAGTTTCTTTGGGAAGACATTCAGACTTGTTCTAAAGCCTACTTCTCTCATGGGGCTGGCTCTGGCACAGGAGGTAGGGACAATGCATGCCTCTCTGTGAATGACACACCCAAGTTAGAAGCTTTAAACTGGTTGGAGGTAGAGGTATAGGACTCTAGGCCTCCTCAGCCTCCCTTTCCTGGGGTGGAATCGAGTCTTACTAGTCAGAGCAAGGACAACTGGAGTTCTGGTGTTCTCAGCAGTGTCACAATGAAGATGCAGTTTCCACTCTGAGAGCTAGACGTTAGGAGAGAGCCCCACCTCTAAGCTGGGTTCATCTAGAATTTAGTCTTAGCAACAGTAGGGGAAAATGAGAGACAATGACAGAGCATCCTCCAGTGGCTGCTGGAGCATTCTTTATTGCACCAGCTTAGAGAGGTCTCAGCTCATATACCACCGATTCCACTTTTCTTTACTGATTTCTAGATTTTTTTTCCCTTTATTGTATGCCCTTGGGATTAGTTTAATAACATGGTAATGTTTATCTTTAAAACTAATGTTCACAGGTTTCATTGGAGTGCAGGTGTACAGTGCTCCATGTTCTGTCATGGCTAGAAGATGAAACTGATTTTTAGATGAGAAATGATATCCCAGACTTAAAGTCACTGTTCTTAACACCTAGGCCAAAAACCTTAAGAAGTAACATAAAGCTCACAAAAGGACAGCTGGGGAAGTGGCTCAAAGAGGAAAAAAAGCGCTGAGTTAAATCCCTGGAACCCACAGAAAAAGCTGGGTGTGGTAGCATGCAATCTGTAACCCTAGCACTCCTATGGAAAAATGAGAGGTGGGGACAGAGAACCAACTACAAGCTCATAGGCCAGCTGGCATGCAGTTCACAGAACAGCAAAAGAAACCTTGCTTCCTAACAAGGTGGGAGGCACAGCTTCCTTGAGCCTCCACTTCTCAACTCTTGAAAAATTGCTTCTAATCTCTACACATATACTGTGGTATGTGTGGGAGCACGCATGCACACACATTTTTAAAAAAAATATCAGGGCAGGCAAAATGGCTCAGGGAAAAAAGTTGGAAGAACTGTTCTGTCCTTTATAGATTATCCCTTCAATGTCCTGGCAAAATGTTTAAAGCAAAAAGTAGAATTTGGAACAAAACTTAAATTGTTTGACTGGAATTACAGTTGGCATTCATCCTGCTCTGTAAGTGAAGTTTTGGACTAGATTCCTGCTCGGCAGGAGCGTTAAAAATATAAGAAGCTTAGATGTGATTCTGGTATTGTGTCTATATGTTTTAAAGAGATCAAAATATTGAAAGTTATTGTGCGCGTGCGCGCATACATTCGTGTTCGTGTGTGTGTGTGTGTGTGTGTGTGTGTGTGTGGTGCTGGGGATTGAAACCAGAGCCTTGAGTATGCTGAAAAGCATTCTACAGTGGAACTAGGTCCCTAACCTGAAAATTTGCTTTAAAGATATTGGTTTCAAAGTGAGGATTATACTTGTACCATGTATCCAAATATTTCCTCAGATAAAGGCATCAAAGACGTATTCAGTCAAATTTAAAAGTCACATTAAGCTTTTTAAAAAGACTTAGACTAGTTTGACCATTTCAAATAACCACAGTAAGCATCCATGCTCCAAGCAATTCATAAACATGGATTCACAGTAAAAAATTAACAGTTCTACCTGGGCACATTTTCCTTTAAGGAAACAAAGATATCTGCCCTTTGTTGTCTATAGTATACAGTGATAATCTTCAGCATACATCTATCTATAAATAAGAAAGTACCAAACCAAACACCACAGGCAAACAGCCAACTCAAGTACCTGGGCCTAACACAGGATTTACTGAGAAAATATTTGTGAACTACAGAATCTCCAGTATGTCAGGTAGACCCAAGTCTAGAGGAAAAACAGGAAAACAAAAAGACTTGAAACAGCAAAACAGACTTTTGTGGTCACACACACTGATTTCACTCTATAAACTCACTTGCAAGTAATACTATTCTAAATGAATAAAGTAATGAAAAAAAGCTTAATTTTAGAGAAAATACACAATTTAAAAACAGCAATGCTTTATGTTTATGCTTCCAATCACACCATTATAAAAACTATTTTGTAATATGTTGTGTTATATAATCTGTTCTTAAATCAATGGAGTCTATTAAATAGAAAAGTTTACAAAAAGAGAGGAAAAACACACTTCAGAGCAATGACACTTGTGTAGCAACACGGCAATTTCTTCGTAGCTGCTTTTGCTGTTAGTACCACCCGGCTATGGCCACACTGTACATAGACTTCTGCAACCTGTGTTCTCAGTGAACATATGAGATGTGTTTTGCAATTCTGCTATATAACTAAGAGAATATAAAACACAAAACCAAACAGTATGTGCTAATCACAGGAATTCTGTCCTCCATATAATCTCCAAGATCCTCTCATCTATTTTACAGGCATTATTGTAGGTGCCTATTCTGTACCACGCATAGTGGGGGGAGCTGAAAATACCAAGGTAAGGAATTCAGAGTTCTTGCCTGCATAAAGAGCGCATAATCTCAACTTAGCCATTACCCTTGGCTTAACAGAAATATGGGCTTACCTTCATGAGTCTGAAGTTATGAGGTGTGCTTGAAACTTGGCTATTTTAAAGTTCACTCTTTAGAGGAAAAGTATCTTATATGCAGAGTTATCTTAGATAACTAAAGTTTCTCCACATCTGATAATGCTATGTTCTTAGGTTATAGGTAAAAGAGCTGCAACTATTTTACTCCTCCCCCCTCCTCAGTACTGATTACAACTAAACCCAGAGCCTCATACATTGCCTGATAGACACTGGGGTTTTTTGGTTTTGTTTTGTTTTTAACTTTTATTACAATTAATACTCTATTGATTTTGAAGGAAGTTGTATGTTAACAAACAAAATAAGAACCTGGGTATGGTGGCACACAACTTTAATTCCTGCACTTGGGCAGATCTCTGTGAGAACAAGGCCAGTCTGGTCTTCAAAGTGAGTTCAGGCCAGCTGTTGCTACAAGGAAACCCTATCTCAAAAAAAACACAAAAGCTTTCATTGTCTTAAGAAGTAAGAAGTTTCTTGGGGGGGGGTCTTCATGCCCCCCCAAAAAGATGTAAGAAGTTTCCATATTATTTGCCATTTTGTTATTTCCCTTCCCCCATCCTACATATTTGCATGATGTATTTGTTTATGCATTGACAGGTAATCACAGTCCATCAGTCTAGGCAGAGGATGTAAAGTAAGTACAGGTGCTTATACTCCAACAGACAATAATCCACATGCACCTGTTAACTATTTGCATCGTATGTACAAACATTAGAATTGCATCTGACTTTATTCCTTAAGAAAAATATGAGCATTTCAACTTACTAATCTTCTTTGCTAGCTCCTAACTTAAGACTAATGTTTAAATGGTGTCTTAATGGTGATGAAATAGAGCTAAAACATTAAGTACTAGGTCTTAATTCCAAGTCTTCTGAAATGTCCTTCAAAAGGTGATGAGACAGAGCAATGAGCAGTGAGCATTGAAAGAACTCCACAGAACAGGAAACTCACTCCACCTTCGGCTTCCTCCTGACTACTGTGAGCTTAAACCTCGGCTTTCTTACATCCTCCCCAGACTTAATAGCACTAGAGATAAGGAGCAAAGCTCTGGAAAATTGTAAAACACGACCTGTATGTCAGGAGCCAGGTCTAGACACCACTTACCTGTAACCACGTGCAAAATAGTATAATCAAGTTGGGTTTTCCCCCCTTTTTTTGGTTGTTCTGAGATGGGGTCTCCCTGTATCCCCAGCTGGCCTGGAACTCACTATATTCACCAGACTGGCCTCAATCTACCACCTACCTCTACCTCCTGAGTACTGGGATTAAAGGCATGTGCACCACACCAGACTTAAGTTGTGGTTTTTTTTTTTTTAATTATATGTATATGAATGTATTGCCTACATGCATGTAAGTGCACCTGTATCATGTAATGCCCACAGAGGTCAGAAAAGGGTGTCAGATCCATTGCAACTGGAGTTACTGACAGTTGTTAGCCAACATGTGGGTGCTGGGAACTGAACCTGGGTCCTCTGCAAGAGCAGCCAGTGCTCTTAACTGCTGAGTCATCTCTCTAGCCCCTCAAGTTTTATTTTTGAAGGGCAATATTATTCCCTTACACTGCTTCTAGGCTGTCAAAATTTGTTTTTTTAATTTTCTTTGAAACAGGGTCTCCCTTCTAGCCTCAGCTGACCTGGAACTCATTATGTAGACCAGGCTGGCCTTGATCTCACAGAGATCCAGCTGCCTCTGCTTCCTGAGTGCTGAGATTAAAGTCATACACCACCACATATGGCCAAGCTTCTTTTATATAAGAATGGTATTATGGGGTTAGAGAGATGGCTCAGTGGTTAAAAGCACTGGCTGCTGTTCTAGAGGATTTGGTTCCCAGCACCCACATGGTGACTAACAACTGTCCATAACCTCACTTCCAGCAGAATCCAATGCCCTCTTTAGGCCTCTGCAGACATTGCACATATGGGTACACTTATATACATCCAGGCAAAACACTCATGCACATAAAATAAAAATAAACAAATAAAAATTTTTAATGAAAGCTATTACTGTGGGGTTTTTTTTTTTTTTTGAGAAGCACTGTACTTTATGTGGGGGTGGGGCAGGAGTTTGGGTCTGTTGTTAGCAAGCAGCTACTGATAAAAGACTCTAGAAGCACATTTAGGAAAGAGTACAAAGGAAGCAAAGAAATTGTAATTTAAATTCACTGTATTTTTAGATTGGGCTTAAAGAAGTACCTAGTATTCTATACATTTCTACACTGAGAACTTAAAATGTTATTAGGACACAGAACCTTTGGAGCTGTCCAATAGTTTTGATATCAGTGCCTAAAAAATGCCTTAGGCATGAAAGAGTCACTAATGGTTTTAACCCTTGGAGACTGAAATAGATTTGTTTGCCAATGTTTTTCCATTAATGAAGATTACCTACCTAGGTCCCTAATGACACATGTTTATAACAGACCTCCCAGGAAGCAGAAACCTATACACAAACTGAAATAAACACTAGAGCAGAAGTCACTCTAGAGATTTAAAAGTGGCAGAAGACAGTCTCCATATTAGCAGATTCAACCAACCTCTAGATCAAAAACATTAAGAAAAAAGTGTGTCTACACTGAACACATATAGGCCTTTAAAATAATGACTTAAACAACACTGTTTAACTACTGCTTACAAAGCATTTATATCATATTAGGTATTATAAGTAATCTAGAGATGACTTAAAGTGTATGGGAAGATGTGTGTATGTTACATGCAAACCCTAGGAATATAAGGAACTTGAGTATCTAGGGGAATTTGTGTATATATAGGGGAATGTTTCTAGAACCAAACCCATCAAAACTAAGGGAGGAGAGAACAGAAAATGTAAGGTTTTTCTACTACTCTACAAGAAATAAACAGCATGTATAAATAATAAGCATGTGGGAAATTTTTCTCTCTCAACTAACATTTATATGGAATAGAGAATCTGTCTTAATGTATTTTTTTTATGTGTATGTGCATGTGTGTGCAGGGGCATGTGTATGTGGAGGCCAGAGGACAACACTTCAGATGTCACCCTCAAGAAATTCTATCCACCTCCTTTTTGAGCCTGAAGCTCACCAATTAAACTAGACTGGCCAGTGAGTCCCAGTGATAGCCTCTCTCTAGCAATCCAGTGCTGAGATTACAAACATGCGCCACTGTGCCTGGCATTTTTATGTGGGTTCTGGGAATTGACCTCAAGCCCTCATGCTTGTAAGACAAGCACTTCCATACTGAGTTATCTCCCTACCCTTTAATGTACTTACTGCCAAGGAGTCTGAAGTTAAGTTCCTAACGCACTATGAATCTTATCCATGAATCTTATAAATATAGGATAGATTCTTCAAACTAAATACACAGTAGCTGCCTTCCTAGTTTGAATTCTTACTATGAGTTTGTCAAACAATATGATGTTTTTTAATTTAAAAAAAATTTTTTATGTGTATGTGTGTATTGCCTGCATGTAGGTAAGTGCACCCGTGTCGTACAATGCCTGTGGAGGACAGAAGAGGCTGTCAGATCCCCTGGAACTGGAGTTACGGACAGTTGTTAGCTGTCATGTGGGTGCTGGGATTCAAACCTGGGTCTTCTCCAAGAATAGTCAGTGTTCTTAACTGCTGAGCCATCTCTCCAGTGCCCCAATATGATGCTTTAATGCCTTCTTTTTTCCCACTTAACTCTTTCTCATTAGCACATAACATTTTCTCTATTTTTTACTACTTCACAGTATTCCATTATGCAAATGTGAGTCGTTTCTTCAAATATTTCCTAATTACTGGACACTTGGCTATTTCCAATCTCTTGCTGTTTATGTATGTTTCCATAAAAAAATCTGTTCACTTCAATCTAAATATAAAATAGATTTCCAAAGGTGACAGTTTGGTCAAATGGTAAAAGGCATCTTAATTTTGATAGCCAACTGCCAGTACTATGCCACTTTACACCCCTTTCCTGAAGATCATCTATAAAAATACATATGATAGGGGTCTACTTTCCAATCTCTGACTCAGTAGGTAAAGGATTAAGCCTGAGAAGGCTTACCTTTAAAAAGGTACCCAAAAAGCACATCCTTAGTTGAGAAGTCTCTATCCTAAAAAGCATTCTTTATACTCCATGGCCATTCATTTAATAAACACTCATTGAATACGTGCTAGGCCCTACAGATGTGAATATAAAGCTAAGTAGCAGTACTTAGCTAAGCATCATGAGTCCTTAGGGTCTAACGTCAAGAGGAATTTACTGATGAAAAGGAGAAGAGGTCTATTAGAGAGACAGCCTAGGCTGAAAACAATAATAGAAAAGCAGGAGGGAGGACACAAAAAGGATATGTCTGCGTGTGTGACTGTGAGTACTTTATACTGTCAGAATATAAAGTACAAGGGGAAGAGGGAAAAAGGCTACAAAAATATGCAGAGAGCAGATCCCTGGTGCCTAGTGTGTCATTCTGTAGGCACAGGAAGTCACTAAAAGATGTTAAGGCTAACAATGACATGGTCAGACTGTTCAGATTTGTGGACAATCACATAGAAAGTCATGCCATTGGAAAGTGAAAGAAGTTAGAAAACGGATGCAGCAATCCAGATGAAGATATGAATTAGGGAAAATGGACTGAGAAATCTTAGGAGGTAAAGAGAGGTCGAAACAGATATTAAACGTAGAAGGTAAATGATACCTTAAGGCGCTAACAGTCCACTACTAGCATTCAAGCTTCCACCTGCAGTTGCAGATGTCACTGATTCAGCCATATTCTTATCTGATCCTGGCATCTGTGAAGCTGGGATGGATGTATGGAACCCAGCCAAACACAAAGGCCAGTCTGGTAAGTTTATCCACATCAGTCTCATACTTTGGCCCACCACGTAAAGCAGTCATAGGCACACCAACAGACAAGCATACATTGAACAGTTATGCTTTCTGTTGCACCCTCCCTTGTAATAACTCCTCTATGCCTATGAAGCCAGTGACGTAGACAACTGCTAACAACATAAACAAGGACATCGCCGGGAAGGATATGTGGTTGCGGGACAGCAGTACGAAAAGTTGCTTTCCCAAAACATAGCCTGTCATGGCTGAGCTTTACATTAGGCAGGCATTTTGTACAACCTGGAATCCTGCTGTCAAAAGGAACAACCTTTGGCAGTAAGAAAATCTGCTGACAGTCTCACTTGAGCCTTTCCCCTATTTATGCAAGTCCCGCAGTCCTGTGAAGATGGAGAGTTGTGTGTACCCCATCCTAAACCTGGCACCTCTCTTTCTTCGCAGAGTTCCTGAAAAACAAACCGAAGTGAAACCAAAAACTAATCAATAACTACCAGATGAAAACGAGTCCACTGCTTTAAAAGTCCAGGAGTGTAACGCACGCGTGTGCGTGCGCGCACACACACACACACACACACACACACACAGAGGCCACATCAAGTCTTACCTTTCTTTTATCTTCATCTGTGGGTTCAAATTTGAAAGTAGCCCTATGCTGAGGGAGGGAAAGAAGAAAACACTGTCATTTTAAATATACAAGTTTTAAAGTTTGATTTTTTTTTCTTTAAAACAAAGCATATGAAAGTCTTATAAAACTGTTGCTTTCCCATCTCAATACTCTTATTAAAGTGAGACAGGCATGTAAAACAATTATAAAGCCACGTGAAAAGACTACAGCAGAAATGCAAACAAAGGGAGGACAGAGACTCAAGACACTATCCAGAAAGAGGACAGGTTCTTAGCTTGGAGAACAACACTTGGGCTGGACCTTGAAGAGTTTGTCAAGAGGCAAATTAGAAAACATGGTAGGGACAAAAACAAAGACTTACGTGTAAGACTGTGCAACATTCATGAAACAAGCAGCTCTCTGAGACTGGAACATGGGTGCACGTTAAGAGATGATACAAGGAGGAAGTTGGGAATGGAAACCAGATTAGACAGAGGTTTGGAAGGGCCTTTCAATGTGCTGACTTTCTCGTCTCTGGATACCATAAGAAATCACAGAATTATAGATAAAGAAGATATTTTTGAAAAGTGGCTCACTAGTTTTGACCTCAAGAAAGGAACTGTGACTGGGCCTCTCGTGTGAAAATGGAGTAGGCATTTAGCTCATAGACTGATTGTGAGGGTTCAAATAGCTATGGCATATAAAACACCATCTCAGCACCTGGCATGTAGTAAATAGTATGTATTAGGATGATGGTGATCGTGATGATGACGCTGCTGCTGAGGATAGGAAGGAAAAAAATAACGGAGAGGGAAGAGAGCTCATGATTCTCCTGAAATGATTGGCAACACTGTATTTTCCACTTTGTAGATGAAAAAGAGGAGAATAGACAGAATAAATTGGTTTGTTCATATAAAGAGGAGACATACAGAACACAGCACCCAGAATTGCTGTTCTCTCAAGTTTTAGACAGAAGCAAGTGCTCTTTTGAATCCTACCTAAAGCTTTCCTAAAAATAAACCAACAGGCCACTCCTCTGAGCATCTCCGTACTACTTTTCCTGTGTACCTCTCTCACTGGCCATACTGACCAGCAGTATTAGCAACTCGCCACCAGTTAAGTCCATTACGTACTAAAGATAGCATCATTACAGGAGGTTCTGTTTACAACTCTGTAGAAGAAGCAGTTTTTGAAATTAAATGAGCTGCAGAAATGTTGGTAAGGAGGCAGTTCTGAATTAAAGGGAAACAAGAGGTATGAGATAAGGGCCATTTAGAGAAACCTCAGTGAGACTACCTCCAGTATGGATGCAAAACAATTAAAATGGGTGAAGTGAGGGGATAAAGGCATGGATTTTAAAAACTGCATCTGAAATGGCTGATAGGCTACAGTCAAGCAGGGGAAGGCTATGAAGGACTCTAAACCGCATTCTGGAAGAATATTTTGGCAGTAGCTCACAGAAAAGCTCAAAGGAAAGCTGGACTGAGGAGGAGCGGGCATCCACAATCCAGGCATAATGCTGCTGGGAGCAGTATAATTTGACACAAACCCTAAAAGGGAAATTGATTTGGCAATACCTATTAGAAGCCATAAAAATATTTATCCCTTTTGACCCAGAACTCCTACTCCTGGAATTTATCTTAATGGAATCATGTAGAACGAGAGAAAAAACTATACGTGTAAGCATAGTCACTACAGTGTTGTCTAATATGGCAAAAGAGGGAGGCTGACTAGACAGCACTAATGAATGCTGTGTATGTAGCAACACTCCATTGAACAGGCATACCCACCTGGGAAAATGCTATACAGCAACACAAAAACTGACTCATTGGAGTATTATTTTATAAGAAAAAAAATCTTAAAAATAACACATAATGAATGAATGAACAAAGAAGGAAGGGAAGAGTAGAAGGAAGAGCAGGCCAACTGAGGGCTGCATTCAGAATGTACAGACCTGGGGCTCAGTGAAGCCTAATGTTAAAGATAAGGGGGCGCCAGCCACCAGGCTGATGTTGCAAATGGAAGCTCAGTAAAGGCTCCCTACTAAGGAAAATAATTATACTCAGAAACCAAGAGTTACTTTTTGCCATTCTACATAAAACATTAATTCTGTAAGCTACTTGAAATCAGTGTGCCTAGTTGTTAAAACTTACTGGTTCTCCTAAATGGTTTTGGCATTTTAGGGGAGGGGGCAGGAAAAAGTAATTAATTCTTTTTTGGAAAGATACTCATTGTTACAAAAATATCTTCTAAGTATTTCCTACATAGAATTAATCTTTTTAGGTGACAATTTAGAATGGTGCCAAGGGCTCATTCTCCTGTTGCTTTTTAACTGCATGTCTGATCGTGTCATAAACCACAGCATT
>NW_008346683.1:4920743-4954928 GCF_000622305.1 Nannospalax galili
ATAAAAGCTTTCAAAAGCCCTATCTAACCAGCATGAAGGCTTAGTTTAATTAGAAAATATACTGGTATGTGAGACACTAGAAATTGAACTCTGAATGCACCAATCTATTTGGAAACTCAACCTTCAAAGATCACTTATGTCTCAGATGTTGGACTCTATAAGGCCCGCTTCATTTATCCCATTTAGACCAGACCTAACATATCTCACCCACCCACCCCCACCTTTTCCTGGTACTGGAGATTGAACCCAAGGCCTCACACATGCTAGGCAAGTAGTCTACCATGTGTCATCCTCAGTCTTTAAAAAAAGAAAAAAAAAACTATTAATTTTTGAGGCAGGGCCATCTGAGTGGTCCAGGCCGGCTTTGAACTTGTTTTATAGCTCTGACAAGCCTGGAACCTGCAATATTTCTGCTTCAGCCTCCAGAAGAGCCTGTGTCTCACCCCTTTCTAAAGCTCAAAAGGAGGGAAGGAACTAGCAGTCCCACTGGAAATGCCTTTCTAGACCTGCTAGCCAACTAACGTCACCTTCTTTATACACTAAATTTCCAGAGGAACAGTAGGAACAAACCAACTATAAATTAAAGAGTACAATCATTGTTCAACTTAGAGTCCAAGCAAGCTAGAACAGCTCAGTGACAGACCACACTCATCATGAGGACTCCTGACTGCAGGTTTTGTAACCTATAAGAGGCTTCAAAAAACCTGGGCATCAGACAGCCTTGAATTTGAGTCCAGCCCTGCTGCTTACCATGTGCAACCTTGGTTAAGCTATTCAACTTCACAATCCACCAGATGTTCCTTATTTCTTATATGTTATAGCACCTTGCACTTGGGAGGTATTCATTAATAGTCACTACTGTCGCTACTACATGACCTCTGATCTAGTATCTGGCCAAACAATGACTATTAGAGATTTCAAAGTTATTTCATTGATTCTCACAGATACACTCAAACAGCATCAATACAAAGGAATAAGCCAAACTTGGGTAGTGCTGTATTTTATGAACAAAGACTGCTTCTAGAAGTCAAAACAACAGGTTGTGTAAAACAATCTGGAAGTAAAAACAAAGCACAGGGATGGTCCTCTGCAAAAACCCCAGGGTGAATGAAGTCAGAGCTCATCCTCGAAAGGAGGAAGCAGAAATTCTACACGGTCCAGGATACTTAAATACCGCATTCATCCAGAGGCTGTATGTCTAGAACTGCCTCAATATTGGTTTTCTATCAATCAAGTTCTTATAGCACATAAATGAAGACCTCACTGTTATTCGAAGTCATCCTCTCCTGAGAAGTAACTCTTGGAGACCCACTTAGGTGACAGTATCTTAATAACTTTGACCCTTATTTGACCATAAACTTGCTACACTTCTAAAATGGAATCCTTGTGGAGCTTACTGTGGAATGGTGACGTGTACAAAGGGCCTCAATTGTTGTCGTGCCATCTCTTGACTGATCATCATAGTTGATGAGCCCAATTCAGTTTCTTTGACTATTAAATGACAGGTTTGGATGCAATTATTTTTGAGGTTCTTTTCTAGTCAAAACATCCTGTGATTCTGGTCAGGAGGAAGGCTCACTGGTACAGCATGTTCTTACCATGTGCAAGACTCTCTAGTACCACCAAAAGCCCCATGATTTAAGAAACACAATATTGCTGTGCACCTCAGGGCACTTGACTGTTGCTTTTTATTAATGATAACAATCTCTCTACTAAACACTATCAGAACAGGCCCTGAAGGAGATGTTAGGGATGTGGACAGTCTAGACTTTAGCAGTGCATACTTCTCCCAATGAACAGCTAATTTTATAACTAAAGTAGAAGAGATTAGAGCCCAACAGTTGGAAACAAAGTAGTCAACTACTTGGGGGGGGGGACCCTTCCTGTGTTCAAAAACAGAGTTGACAAGGAGACTACAACATGACCCTGCAAAAAAGTGACCTGGGTATGGGGTCTGAAGGCCAAACCTGCCTATGTACTCTTGAGCCCACATACAATCACTTTGTCTCTCTCAACTGCAATATCCTATTTAAAAAATGTAGAAAAACACTTCCATCTCCCTTATAACTTTTTTTTAATGTGTACGAGCATTATGCCTGCATGTGAGTAAGTGCATCCATGTTGTACAATGCCCATGGAGGACGGAAGAGGGTGTCAGATCCCCTGGAACTGGGGTTACTAATGGTTGTTGGCTGCTATGTGAGTGCTAAGATTTGAAACTGGGTCTTCTGCAAGAACAACCAGTGCTCTTAACCACTGAGCCATCTCTCCAGCCCCTCCCTTATAACTTTTAATATAAGGGGGCTATATATGGGAATTCTTAGGAAAATACATAGTGCATAAAAGACATTCAATAAATGTTAACAGACTTAGGAGAAACTACCACTCTTAATTTTTTCCCCTATTCCAAAACAATGTGCATTATATCCATGACAAACACGCAAGTTTCATTCTTTCTGGGATAGAGATCTCCCTCTAAGATAAGAGGAGTTGGTAAGATGCTTGGAAATGAATTTCTGTAACGCAGTAGAAACTAAATGTTTCCTGGGGTCAGATAGGTATAAGTTGCTCTCAACATGATATAGATACATGGTGCTAATGACACCCATTAGAAGGTGTAAAGGTTAAGGTAAAGAATGGAGTAGATCCCCAAATTTCTTACTATATCACATCAACTCAATGCTACACACTTGATTTCTACCTTTGCGGTTCAAAGCAAACAGCCATGGGTTACCTCCTCAGTGGCAGACACTTTCCTAAGTGCTTGACACATAAAACTCAATCCTGACAACAACTCTAAGAATATAGATATTATTATTATTATCTGAGTTTGATAGGTGAGGAAAATGGGGCACAGCAAAGTTAAGCAACTTGTACTAGGTCACAAAGACATTTTATAAATTGAGGATCAGCATCCTGGGAGTCAGCCAGGTTCCAGCTCTGATACTCAGGCCACACAACCTTGGGAAGGACCTGAATCATTATACTTGTTAAGTTAATGGGTGAGCACTTCCTAGGTAGACTGTGCTTAGTGTTTGGTATTGTATCTCAATTAATTTAATCCACACAATAAATTAAGAGCATGGTATATTATTCCCTCTATTTTATAGACAAGGCAACCGAGATTCAATGGCCTAAAATAACATGTCAATGGTCATGAAGTTAGCTAACAGTTCTTGATTAGAATCAAGGTTGATTTAATGCCATATTCCACCTTCTTTCTACTATACTTGATATGACTTTATTAGAAAAACAAAGTAACATAAAGAACCTTCCCTCTTCTCTTTAAATAATGAACTAATTACTCTCTATGTCCTTCCTTTTGATCTGATTCCTCAGTGCCCCACAATTGCTACTTTTTGATGGTGTGGCCTTGAACTCACAAGAGATCTACCTGCCTCTGCCTCCCAACTGCTGGGATTAAAGGCATCTGCATCCACCACCACACCTGGCCCTCACAATCACTTTTATTCTAAACATTTTCAAATCTGTTTTTCTAGGTAAGAAAACTAAAGTGCCTGCTATCAGCTTTTTCAGGGTTCAGCCTCCATCTACCTAAAGCTGGGCAGTTCGTTTCTATTCTGACTGCCTGGCCACTTACCCTGTATTTTCCCCTTGCTAGTCATATTGCCACAGTTTCTCTCTTTAGGAGCCAAACCATACTGCAACATGAAGCTCAGCTATTTTCTCTGTGCTATCATCAGCCCTACTACACTGTTCCTACTCTAACCAACATTCAACATGACAGCTTTCTTCTCAAAGAGCTAACTCTCTTACACCAAGTCAGAACATTCTCAGGCTTGGCTTGGCTAAAAAGGGTATGTGTCTGGAAATCCTGAGAAGCAATTCAGGATATCACCTTAAACAACAGACCACGGTCCTCACTTCCCAACATAAAAGGGAAACTAGAGATGGCCAAGGACTTAAGCACTGACAAGACTTTCCAAGTGTGGTAAGCAAAAGCCAACCTGAAGGGAGATCAAGAAACAGAAGGGATAAATTGGAGGAAGCAAATAAATATGGAATCTAATTGGTTTATTCATGAAATACTAAAATGTTGTAATAAGATCCAGGTGGAGGTTTTTGCTCCTCCCTTCTTTATAGAAGAAAGTTCCTATTTATTGCTGGTTTCTGGACTATAGTATAAGTGCTTTATAAATGAACAGTAGTTAATTCAACACAATAGCCAAATTAGTATACTTCGTTCTTTTGAAAATCAGCTTGTAGTTCTAACAAATCTTCTCTGGAAAGCAGTAATAAATCAAGTTCAAATAATACAATCTACACAGTATATTCACCTACGCCTTGAGTGAGTTTCTCCTAAATGAGGCAGATCTGCTCCACAGTGAAGCATATCAGAAGGTGAAGGGGCTAAGACCTGGCTAGAATACAGCCCATGTATCCTCCCAAAGACAACTGAACTGCAGGAAAAACACTGGACTTGGATTCAGACAACTAGAACCAAATCTTATTTCCATTTTCCTTTGGCTGTGTGGAGTTGGACTACATTATCATCCTAAGTTTAACTATTTGTAAAATGAGGAATAGCCTCACTCTACTCACAAGGTTGTTGGGAAGAATACATGGAAATGAAGTCTCTTCTTAAGCAATAATTGTGACTTATTTTTGGATCTTTTCTACCAAGGGCAAAAATGACATATTGGCAGCTCACTGGTACAAAGTACATGAAAGCACAATAGTGGCCACAGAACAGATCATGAGCATAGGCATGATGCTATGCTGCCCTTCAGAGGGAGGGACTATGGGGGCTGAGAAACAGGAAGAAGGATGAAGAGTAAGGTGTCAGTTATGCCTAGCAATTAACTTGGTCCTGGATGTTTTTACAGAAAGGAGTAATCAATCACCTCTATAAAAATAATCTCCTAAACAGACTAAAGGTGTCAGGTATGCTACTTTTTAAAGCAAAACGTGCAAAATTCCTGGAAGGAAAAGTAATGGAGAGCTAATGGTTCTTGGAGATAAAGAGCTACTCAAGAGGAGTGGAATTTACAGCAAGACATCATTTCACTGCAGAGCTGTAAAGTCAAAGAACAATGAATGGTTAGCTTGAAGATCTCGGATGGAATCCTGGCTCCTAAGCATGACCTTGGGCAAGTTATTTAACCCATCTAGAGTCTCAATTGCAAAACAGATAATGCCTCACAGAACTGCTGCCCAGATTAAATGAGATAATGAATAGGAAAGCTGTTAATGCAATACAAATAATAGGTATTATTAGGCGTTAGATTCTCCACCCACTTACAACATATGTCCATGACCTTGGGCGTGATTTCAGTTCTTTGCACCTCGGTTTCCTCATCTATAAAATGGGAAGGATGATACCATCTACCCTATAACACTCTGAAGATCAAATGAGATCACAGATGAGGCATCAACGCCTGGAAAACTACACAGTGGTACAGGTACATGAAGAACTGCCATCGTTGCTGCTACGTTTTATGCATGTCAAGGGCCGTTATATGCAGAGAAGCATCTATTTTTACACTATACAGGTGAGAAAGCCTCGCATGCATATATGCATTCAAGAGTGGGGCACAGGGCAGCCGCGCATCTGCGGATTCTGGGGGTGTGACTTGCACGCTTAGGAAGACCTTAGGAGAGGCTGCCGGGCCAGGAATCAGAGGAGTGGGCGCCAGAGTGGGGGCTGGGGGATGTAGGATGCACGGATGGGAAAGGCTGGGGGCACCAACACGCATGCCCAAGCCGGAAACGTTTTCTGGGGGGAGAGCAATGCGCATCCCCGGAATAAGAGGGGGTGGGGAAGGATGCTATGTGCAAGCCCTGAGGGCGGCCCGGGGGTGAGACAGCGCACGCCCGGGGCCAGAGTTCTTTACCTTGTCGCTGTAATCCCGCAGGACCCGCTCGATAGCCCCCGCCTCGCCGGCCCGGACGATGTAGAGGGCGCGCTCTTCATCCATGGCCGCAGGTGCGGGGGAGCCGCGGCCGCTGTGCGCGCCCCAGCCGCTGCCTCCAGGTAAACGTCTCGCGCCCCCGCTAGCTCGCTCCTTCCCAGCTTCCTTCCTTCTCTCTTTCCCTCCCTCCCTCCCTCCCGTCTCCAACCCGCCAGCCTCCGCCCGGGCAGGCCCGACGTCACCGCCCCTCAACTTTCACCCCGCGACGTCACCGCTCCCCCAGCAACCGGCGCCTCGCCGCCGCCCCCGATCAGGCCCAGGACTCGGTGGAGACCTGACGCGGGGCCTGATACCGGGTCAGGCCCGGGGCCCTGCCTGCTCGCCTCCGCCTGCCAGCCTCCGAGAAGAGTCCAGTCTTTGAAGCGGGCTTTCACAGGCAGTAGTGTTCTCTCCTAACCCTCTACGAATCATTCTCCTTAGCAGACGGGAACAGCCGGGCTCTTCCCCGCCCATCTGTGAACCAGCAGCTGAGGGACTACAATTCCCGGCATGCAACGGGTCACGCCACTCTGCCATCTAATCTACTGAAGAGCTGAGTGGCATGCCGGGATTGGTAGTCATCCAGCGAAAAGATTTCTCACCAAGGGTGTGCTGGGAATTGTGGTTCCCTGAGGGCCGGAAACGAGAGTCTGGCGACCGCTCCTGGCCAGCAGCGAACAGACCAGACCGTTAGAGGGAGGGTCTAAGCCGCGGTTCTGCCTAGGTTTTGTTCCTTTCGCCGCTGACCAGCACCAGACGTGGCTGGTCCCGCTGACTGGCAAGAGCGGAAGCTGCTGGCCCTTGGTGGGAGCTGTCAACTGCCGGCTTAATTCCCTCTGTGCTCGGTTAGCGGTTTCGATCACTGAATTCTTCTCACCTTCCTTGCTCGGTTGCAGTCGTGTTAGGAACTCAGCTACAATGTGAGAAACTGAAGGCAGTTATCTGGATGGGAGAGAATTTGGCGACATTTCACCTTTAGAATAACCTTAACCCGCCTGGTGCTCACGGAACCCCCACACTGGTGGTGGTTTCATAGAGCCTCTGATTCTCACAGCACAGGTTTCTGGTGGAGCCAGAAGGAACCCGAACAGGTTAAGCAATTTGGCCGAAATCCTAGGTTAGTAAATGAGGAAGCTGAGATTTGAATCCAGGTCTTCCCCGAAGGTGGCTGTCTTCCAACCACTAGCAAATGTCATACCACCTAAGTAGTAAAGAGATGGTGGTAATGATGGAGGTTCACAGTCGCCAAGTGTTCATTCTGTGCCAGGCAGTCACACTTCACCAGTGTTCGTTCCATTTCTCACAAATTCATTCAACAAAAACTAGAACCTGTGCTGTACCAGGCATTATCCAATGCAGTGTGGAAACAGTGGCCCCAAAACAAAGTCTCAGCCTCCCTCGAGTTTCCGTTCTAGTGAGCCACTCCATGAACAGCCCTGATATCCCTGTTTTAAGATGAGGATCCGTCCTAGAACAGTTAAAATTGCATAATTTTTAAACTCAGTTTGAACTTGGAGCCTGTTCTGCGCTCCCCTGCTTTTTCGTAGAGAGTAAATAAGCAGCTTTTCCCTCCAAGCAGTCATTGGTGCTTTTCCCGGCTGGCCTCTTAAGTTGTGCTGAAGAGGAAGTAGAGTAAGCAAACGTTTATTCACCTCGTAGTTGAGTTTTATACTGTGGTAGGCTCTGGGAATTCGGAGATAAAAGCAGCATGGAAACTGCATTCATGGAGCTTTGGGGTTTTCTGTGGATTGCACTTTTCATGTAGCAAACATTGCACATATTGTAGAGCCTGTCACCGGGCAGGGGTTTTGTCAGCTTTCAGTAATTGTGACAAAATACTTAATCTGGAGAGATGGCTTAGAGGTTAAGAGCACTGACTGCTCTTGCAGAGGGCCTGGGTTCGATTCCCAGCACCCACATGGCGGCTTAACAAACCGTCCTTAACTCCAGTTCCAGGGGAATCTGAAGCCCTCTTCTGACCTCCACAGCATTGCACGACACAGGTGCACTCACGTACATGCAGGCAACACACTCATACACATAAAATCAAAATAAATAAAAATTTTAAAAAATATATTTAAGCTAATTGCAAAAGGAAAAGATAGGAAGATAGGTTTTGATTCATGGTTTTGGTCCATGGCTCCTTGGAGCCATAGCCTGTGGCC
The DNA here is from genome assembly GCF_000622305.1 of Nannospalax galili. Taxonomy (NCBI): domain Eukaryota; kingdom Metazoa; phylum Chordata; class Mammalia; order Rodentia; family Spalacidae; genus Nannospalax; species Nannospalax galili. The sequence goes on from NW_008346683.1 coordinate 4,928,821, forward strand.
AAGTAGCCCATCATGCCTTGGAGGAGGCTGCTCATCTCACAGCCACTAGGAAGCAAAGAGCCAGAAAGAGGCCAAGAATCCCAATATCCCCTTCAAGAGCATTCTGCTGACTAAGTTCCTTTGATTAGGTCCTAAAGGTTCTACCACCGCCCCAACTGTGCCATGGATTGGAAGGACTAAGCCTTTAATAAATGGGCCCAGAGATTTCAGACACAAAGTGTATATAAAAGGGTGGGTACTATGTCTGTAATAAATTAGGTCAGAAAAGTTTCAATCCATCCCTCAAAAAGAGCACACTTCTCGCAAAAGTAAGCTACAATCCTAATATATAAATCCTAAAATAAAAATTTTAAGTTTATGAAACTTAAATACTCATGATTTCAATGGATTGCTGACAACGGTGTTGTTTCTACTTCATAGAGAAGAAAAAAGTTCCAGGTGAATTAAGTAGCAAAGTGAAACTCAAATTCAAAGTGAAACTTAACAGTGAGCTGTTAAGGTATTTGGGGGTTCAGTTCTTTATGAAATCTTGTTTGGGTAGCCACATATTTATTCTGGGGTCAAAGATCTCTGGAGGAGGATGTTAATAAGTAGAAAGTAACCCAGTAAAGCTATTCTTTTAAAGAAGGAGAGTTCTTGCATGTCTTTGAAATAATCTATTCGCAAGGCGGGAGAGATGGCTCAGCGGTTAAGAACACTGACTGTTCTTGAAGAAGCCCCAGGTTCGAATCCCAGCATCCACGTGACAGCTAACAACTGTCTATAACTCCAGTTCCAGGGGCTCCAACAGCCTCTTCCATCCTCCGCAGGCGTTGCATGACACAGGTGCACTTACCTACATACAGGCCTAACACTCATACACATAAAATAAAAATAATAAATAAAATATTAAAAAAAATAATCTATTTGCCAGATATAGGCTATATTTTTAGGCTCCAATTCTGTGCTTTTAAAAGGAAACAGAAAAATATGAAACTACATGAATTAATAACAGGAAATTACACTTTAATAATCTTAATGAAATATTAATATTCTGATTTCATGAATCAATAGATCATTTTTAAATATTTTTTTTTATTTTGTGTGTGTGAGTGTATTGCCTGCATGTGTGTAAGTGCACCCATGTCATCACCCATGGAGATCAGAAGAAGGCGTCAGATCCCCCCAGAACTGGAATTACAGCTGGTTGTTAACCACCATGTGGGTGCTGGGAATCAAACCTGGGTCCTCTGCAAGAGCAGTCAGTGCTCTTAACCACTGGACCATCTCTCCAGCCCTGTATCAATAGATCTTTAAGTCAAGTTGTTTTTTGACCACTGATAAGACTCTGGTCCCAGAAAAATTAAGTGGCTTGTCCAAAGTCAATAGTTAAAAAACAGACTCTGGGACTAGAGTCTAGACTAGCCACTACATCACTTTACCTCCCTAAATATTAGTTATGTGATGCTTTCAGTGACTAGAGACTAGTCCAGCATGAAGTCCAGTTTCTCTTGATGTGTGGGTGGCATGGTACCAAGGAATTAGGATTTAGAACCTGGATAATTGTAGCAACAAATACAAGCCATCACTCTGAGATATACCAATATAATACTTTCATAGTGTTTTGCTAGTCTCAAAATATGTCCACAGAGATTATCTGCTTTAACCCTTCTAATAGCTGAAAAAGTAAGGTCAATAGGACAGGCACTATCTTCTTTTTTATACAGAAAAGGGAAGTTCAGGGTGTTGATTAGCTTGCTCATAAGTAAACAAGTCTGCTAATAAGTGGCATGGACAAGGGCTTGAAGTTCTGATAATAAAATATTGTGGACTTTCAGGTTAGGGCCAATGAGAAAGCTTGCAAATAGATACTAGTCATTTATTTTGGACTTTGATATATCCTGCTGTGGCATTTCCTCTTACCATGACAATAGGTTAGTTGGAATGTGCCAGATTGAAGGTCTTTAAGGAGCACCAGGTCCTGACCACTTTTAAAAATCTAACTCTTCCAGGGGCTGGAGAGATAGCTCAGTGGTTAAGAGCACTGACTGCTCTTGCAGAGGACCTGGGTTCGATTCCCAGCACCCACATGATGGCTGTGAACTGTCCTTAACTCCAGTTCCAGGGGAATCCTGAACTCTATTCTGACCTCCACAGCATTGCATGACACAGGTGCACTCATGTACATACATGCAGGTGATACACTCATACACATAAAATAAAAATAATAAAAAAACAAAATATTTTTTAAAAAATCTAACTCTTCTACATGCAGTACTTTGCTCGCTTTCCTTGGAGGCAGAAATTTAGAAACTAAACAGCCTAGTAACTCCAGAATGGGAGTTCAGAAAACTCTATTAATTCAAGATAGGACCTGTCATTTGGCAACCACCACCTCCTGTGTGAGGCCACTCAGCTTCTCTTAACCCAGTGTCTTCAGCTAAGACAGAGGACTTGACCCAGAATTATTTAAGAATTAGTTCTAAAACTTTGTAATTCTAAAACAATGAAACCACACTTGAATACCCATTCTTTAGGAAAATTCATTATGAGAAAGGACTTGTGCAAAGTAACCAGTACTATCATGCGTGTCCATCGTTGCTTGGACATACCTGAGAAGTTTTTTATTCAGTTGATCTGCAGTGAGGCCTGGATATCAGTCATTTTAAAAGCTTTTCCTAGTTGAACAGCAATGAGGATTGAAAACCCCTGAACTGGTCTTTGAAAAAGGATCACTTATTGAACTAGTTTTTTGGTACCCTCCCAAACTCATGTATATGCAACAGTATGAGAAATATGAATAACCTGGCCAAAAGGAAGTTATCTTCATTTCATTTTCTACCAAGAATTAAGTCAGTCATAGCAAAACTCATTAGTTTGTTCCTTTAACAAATATTTTTTGTTCTTTGGACCCCAGCATGGGTGTTAGACGCCACAGAAAGTTAAAAAAGAAAAGTAGAAATAATTGATCCTGGCATTTGGGGATGTAAGAGACAACCAGATAACAAATGAATCCTTTTCAGTGATAGGAAGGAAACTGAACAATTTCTGTACAAATCAAAAAAAAAAAAAAGTGATGGAGAAGCAGGTAATCAGAGCAGCTTTCTTGGAGGAGATTCACTATGGAGAATGCTGGAGACTATACACTATGGGAAAAGCCCCAGATGCAGGATGTTGAGATGGTTCAGTGGGTAAAGGCACTTGCTGCCAAGCGTGCCGACCTGAGTTCAACCTGTGGATCTCACATGTTGGAAGGAGAGCACCAACTCTTTTGCAAGATGTCCTCTGACTTCTACTCATGTGCCATTAAAATGTATGATTACTTGACCTGGTCTTTCGGCACCCTTGTGAGGTCCCTCAGTAAATATTTTCAGTGTGCCGTTAGTCATTGGTAAATGTACCTATAATTGTTTAATATTGACTAGACACAGTAAGGCTTTCAAATTTAGCACATGAAGTGGGCTCTGCCCTTCTGGAATTTTTATTTATCCAAGTGCCGGAATGTGGGTCAGCCTTGTGTTGTTGACTTGGAACCCCAGATGAATTCCTCTTGGGAGAACCCAGCACTTTGGGTGGCAGTGCAGAACTGGGGCCAAAGATCCTGGACTAGGATTTGGAAAACCTAGTCTTCGCTCCCAACTCACTGTATGAGTCTCAGAAGCTGATGGCTTGTCAAATTCCTTGAAATCCTTCTGAAAACCAACAGAAAAACCCTCAAGCCAAAAGTCTCTCATGAATGTTCACTCTGTCTCTGGGTGTTAGGGATAAATCACTTGCCCTCTTGAAACACTGATTTTTCTCAGCTTGTAATGAGCATAACTATACCTAATTTTCAAGATGTCATAAAGGTTCAAAGAGATGACTGTCAACGTGATCAGCATATGAGACTTGGTGTGGAGTGGCCAGGTCCAATGTTAGCTGGACTGAGATAAAAAAGGTTATTCTGGATTATTCTTGTCTTTGTTTTGTTTTTCTGCTGCTACTAATTACTGCTGCTATTTTTATTAAAGATTTGGCTTTATTTTTTAATTGTGTGTGTGTGTGTGTGTGTGTTGGGGAGTGTGGCTATGTGCACATGGGAGTGCAGGTGCCCTTGGAGTCCAGAAGAAGGTGTTGGATGCCCTGGAGCTGGAACTATAGGCAATTGTGAGCCACCTGATGTGAGTGCTAGAAACTGAGCTCAGTTCCTCTGCAAGAGCACCAATATACTCTTAACCCTCTTAAAGAGCCCTGCTGCTGTTGTTTTTAGCAAAGGAAAAGTGCTGCTTGATTTTTATACCTTTAAGGTCACTTCTTTAACACTGACATGCTGTGATAGTTTTAAGAGAGTGACACTGTGTATGTGTGAGTGTGTGTGTGTGTGTGTGTGTGTGTGTATGTGTGTAAATAAGGAGTCTAAAGCACTCTTTCAACATCTCCTCGAATCAATGCCTTTGTAATTAAGTGTATTGAAATTCACATGTCAGAGGAAATATATTTTCATAGCCCTGCTTCTGAGCCCCTCCTTTCACAGTAATGCATTAATTTACTTACCAACATTTGATTAAACTCTTAAGGTTCAACCCTAGGAGGAGGCGGCAGTGGACAAAGGATTATTGTCATTCATCATCAACACATTTTAGTCTTTCCCTCCAGTTGCCTATGAAGGATTAGCATTTCCCTGAGAAGAGGAGGACAGAATAAATTGCATCCCCGCCAAAGAACTGCCAGCTCCTTTCAGCTGGGGGCACATACCAGGAGCTTTTCCCATATTAGTCAGCTTTATCTCAACTTTTGGGCAGGGCCTACATCTGAATTTCATGGGTTTCAGGGTCAGTCAAAACAGAATTGTAGGGTTATGGAGGTCAGAGGCCACCTCTGTCAAAGGGTAGTGACCTTAACAGCAAGAGGTAGCCAAGCCCTCTCTTACTTCCCCCGCAACCCAATGACTTCATTCTAGGGCATGCTTGGCTCACTGCCCCTCCCCTGCAGAGCTTTTTTTTCAACCTGGTAATAAAAATCCTCCTGAGACCTGATTTAAAAAAAAAACAACCAAAAACCAAAAACATTATTACTGATTTCCTTTGTTCCTGTTTCTCTGTAGAATGACCAACTCTAGGTCCTTGATCATGTGTTGGCCTGTACATTCCTTGCAAAATGATAGAAAAAAAAAAAACTCATTCTCATACAGTATGTAGGATGGCACCTTGGATGGAGGGGACAATCTTGCACCTAGCTTAGGAAATGCCTGTATTTAATGAGCACAACAATTTCCTAGAACTTCTGAAAGTCTCTTGAACCCCAGTAGGCTATATTACCGGTCAAGCTTGATTTAGAAGCTACAAAGCTGCTTAGGGGAGAGGAATGGGGTAGAGTGCTATGGGAACAAAAGGAGGAAGGAGGAAAAAGTGAGCTCTGATGGGCCTGGGGGTAGTTCTCCAATCCCCATTCTGCATTTTAAACTCCGTGACCTTGGACAAGGCTCTAAACTGAGATGATGGCGACCACTGATCTGGCACACAGGTTATAAGAGGTAGAGATGGTTACCCAACATGTCTGGTCCTGAGCAGACCCCAAGCAATGGGGGCCTCTGTGGATTAGGGGAGATGGGTTTCAGAACTATCACAGACCATTCAGTGTGAGCTGAAGAAAGTGTATGACAGGTATTTCCTCTGAAGACTGTCTTTGACTACATTGCAGCCCTAAGAAGTCATCTCCCCATGTTTCCTTCTGAGAGGTCAGGCTTGGGCCAGGACGTTTAGGAAACCACCCCTCAGAGCGGCATACCTGGCAGCTTCTCAAGAGTTCACTCATTTCCATTTTTTTCTCAGGCTTTTCTATTAGACTTAAAAATCCTAAATACCAGCACTGTAGCCGTTTCCGAGGCTGAGTCTCTCTCCCCTGCTGTCATGGTCAGATCCGATTCTTTTCCATAACAGAGCTTAAACAACTGGTTTTAGCTCTTGAAGCATTTATGATGAGAAAGGGAGGTGTAAAACTGGGGAGCCCTGTTTCTCCTGCCCACTCTCATCACTCACACTTCTTTCCTAGCAACAGCTCTTTCTTCAACTCTGTGGCCCACATCTTCCGCCCCACCTACACCATCAGCAGCAAAATATGGGGGTGTTATTAGGGTGAGGGGGGTGCCGAGGTGCAAGAGGAGAATGGGGAGAGAGCTTCAGGGAGAAAAAGGCTCTGACCTTTTGGAAGAAGAGGAATCCCTAAGTAGTGTCCAAGTTGGCAGACCCTGGGAGGCTGCCAAGGAACCGAAGCCAAGACAGTCCAGGCTAGAAGCTGAGGAAGTGACAGGGAGATGGCGTAGCTGAAGGGCCCAGAGAAGACAGCACAGCCAGGGAAAGGTTTGTACGCCAAGGAAACCTGTGCAGTATAGGCGGGCCTGAAGTGCCCTGCTTTGCAGAGTGTATAGTTCTCCTTTCTAGACAGACGGGAGCCCAATACAGGAAAAGAAACCTGGAACTCATGCTCAAAATAGATCCCTGGATCTTAGGGTTTTGAGGTGGAAGGGGTCGTGTTTCTTGACCTTGAATACATGTCGTAGTCATCTGGAGAGCTTAAAAGATATCGGTGCCTGGGTCACTTTGTAAGTCTCATCCCTCATAGAGCAGGAATGTCCCTTTGACAGTCTGTCTCTGGTGGGACTTGGTTTTAGCTTCATTTACCTCTAACTCACTTGATAGCCATCTTTTATGTTTTTAAGCTTCCACTGATTTGCTTATTAAAATGGTGCTTGCCTGGATCTGAATTCTAAGCCTCTGTTCTCACTGACCTTCGGAGAGTTTCCCTCTTGGTCCCTGGAGCCGACAGCAACCCCTCCCCACCCTTCTTCCCTGTAAGAATGTATTTATGTCACACCCTTTCCCAGGGTTTAATGGTTTTAAAATCTTGCAGCCTGCAAATGAGAGGTAAGGAGCCCTGGAAGTTTGTTGCTCTCCAGAGTCACTTCAGCCATTTTGATGGACAGACTTCATGTTAAGGCAGATAGCAAAGTCAATTTTGAACAGACAGAAGCTTTCTAAAGATTTCTGGAATAGGAAAAGGGAGGGTGGAAGGGTTGCCTAGGGAGAGGTGATTGGAGGCTTTGGAGGAGGTGGGGCAGGTGTAGGACTGAGCTTGCAGGCATGAACCTTAGTCTGTGTGCTGGCACCAGCTAGTGAAGCTGGCATCTTCTCTCTGTGGCTGCCTCCCTGAATCACTGCCTGGATGCCAATCTCATTCTCACCCCCCCACACCCCCAGCTGTCCACTTTCCTCACCTAGATCCGCCAGCCTTGGTCTTTTAGCATCCATACCATGATCTAAAATTTCAGTGCCGTCTAACGTGCTTGCTTGAGGTCCAACATGGGGAAGTAACGCATACAAGGCCACGTGATGATGAAGCCGTGGTTCCCCAATGATCTGAGCTTTTCACCCATGATTGTGCTTACTCAGTGGCAAACATTTTGGATTGCTCTATGCTTGTGTTGCAGTCTCTGAGGGAGTACATATTCCTTTTCTATCCAGACCTGGGGTGACTAGAAGCCTGACAAAGAACACAGCAGGACAAATACTGAGGACGCCACAGGCCTGCAACGTGGGTGAGCTGTCCTGGCTGCTGTTCATGACTTCAGCCAGTTTCAAGCTGGCAGGGGCCTTTTCAAGAAAAAGTCCTAAGAGGGGAGTGTTCCTTTATTGCCAGAACTCCTCAGTTCTTCCTCTGACAAGTGACTGGCCCCATTCCCAGCTGCCAACCTTGCCCATTCCCCCTCTGGTGACTGAGGAGAAAGCATCAAAGGGAAAGCGGGTGCCTTGGAATTCTGCCTCCCAGCAGCTGCTGTCTTTCCCTAACCAGATCCCTCCCAGCTCTGAAGGCGGAGGTTTTAGAACCCTGGCAACATAGATAGTGCTCTCCCAGAGACGGGTGGATGCCCTGTGCTCAGGAGAGGATGCCCACTTGCCCTGTCTCCAGATGCTTTGCTGGTGCCTCTCAGTTCTTGATTGTGCCCTGAGGACATGGTATGCATTTGCTGACTTGAGGCTGGAGTCACTTCTCTCAGCCTCGGAGTCTTGTTAACAGTGACAAATTTTCACCTCAAGCGTTGTGCAGTTAATGAGCTTGTGGCTGTTACTTGTAAATGGGTGTTGTTTATCCTGCTACATGGCTAGAGAATTTGATAATCCCTTGATTTTTTTTAAACTCATTAAGGCAAAAGTCAGACTCACTATGCCTTTCATTTGTAGAGCACTTGCTTTGAAGTCTGAGAGTGGTAAGACTGGTCATCCTCAGTTTATTTTAAACTGTAACTAAATCTGAAATTTCCTTCTTTCTCTCTCTTGCTTCCATCCTATAAAACTAACTAATGGATTATGGACAAACTAATTTACCATGAGAGAATTAGATCCAACATATGTGTTCTTTTCCTGGAACGACATAACTGAATATATTTAATGGGATGCTATGTATAATATAAATCATTTCTACCTTAAAATCATTTTCAGATATAAACATGTTATGTAATAGCATGCAAGAGCTTGGCTTTAAAAATAAATCTTTCAAGATGCAAATTAAGCTGTCAAATTCTCATACCTTTGGGTTAATACAGTCACTACCGTGTAGATTGCTGGAAATCTATGACTCTGAGTCTCTCTTAGCTCCTAGAGTCTTAACATTTGTGCAAAACATAATCATTTCTTTTTCTAAATCCCACTTCCCTCAGCCACAAAATCAAAACACTATGCTAGAGAAGAGTTTGTTGCTTATTAAATATTCAGCAATGTTACTGTTCTGATCTAGAAGTTTATTAGCATTTAAAGCACTGCACTTGAAATATCTTTACACCCAGTGATCATTAAAGCATAATGAACCAAGTACCAGGGGAAACTCTTAATAATGCTAGTGCTGAGGACTAATATTTCCCGCAGGAACTGAAAGGATCCTTCCTGCCTTTTACTGACAGTAGCCATTAGGCCAGCTTAGGGCAAATCTCAGTATGTAGAACAGGTACTTGACAAACCGTCATCAGGTTGTGGGTAATCATTGATTGAGATGTATGGGCCTATCCAAGTTTTATGATTACTGTTTGACAAGTTGATGGGGAACTGAGTAAGCTTAGCCGTACAGCCCACATATGGATTTTTGTTGTTGTTTGAGACAGAACCCAGGCTGGTCTTGAACTCATCTTCTGCCTCAGCTTTCTCAGTGCTGGGATTATAGAGTGCACCACCACACCCAGCAAGACCTTTGTAGTTCTGCCTGTTCATACCCTAAGTATTTAGGGATGCTATTTCTCTCTGTCTCTCTCTGTGTCTCTCTGTGTCTCTCTGTGTCTCTCTGTCTCTCTCTCTCTCTCTCTCTCTCTCTCTCTCACACACACACACACACAAACAAATGCATGTGCAAGCAAATCGTTTCAATACTTTTTATTTGAGTGTGAAACCATTCAATCTTGCACAACTGTACAGATAAAACTATTTCCATTTTAGCTGTAGACATGATTATCACACTGAGTGGTGTGATCAAACATTTATTTACAGAACAATTACTAAAACATCCGATGTTGTATTTCCATTTATTTCTTACCCATAGGGTAATAGGTCCACCATAATTGCCTGGTGCATCTTATAATACAGAAAGAAAACCTATGTTAATCTCTAACAAACCTCACAAATAGCTACAAATCTGACAGAAAAATACCTACGAAAAATTTTTTCAAAAGTACAATACATTTTATTTCCACACATACACAGTATAGTATAGGCTCAAAGGCACAGCTTTGAAAAAAAAAACTTTTCTAACAAAGTGTCGGAAATTATTATAGTCTTACGAAGGAACCAGAACAGTCGTTTTCACACTTGGTGCTTGGTCAATTAAAGTTTGGTCCACCCAGCTTCACAAAGTTAACACAGTAGAGTGAGTATGGTACTTAGTGCCATAAATCTACATTTTTCACAGAGCTTAAGAAAACCCTCTCCTGCCTTTTGCTGATGGTAGCCATTGTGCAAATGGAGGACAAATCCTTGTACATAGAAGAACTGGTCCCCTACAGACTTCAATCAACTAAAGGCAACATACAACAGGCATCTTCCTTCCCTCAAAACAGTGCTCACTTTCCACACAGTGTGGGTACTGTGGCAGATGTGGGCTTAACAGGGAACTACCATTTTCAGAAACTTCCATTTAGCCCTGGAACTCCGGGAAGCGGTGCTGACACCACCAGGAAGTGGGGAGGTGGAGAATGTGTCTGAGGGCTGCTCAGTGCACAGTGGGGTGACAGTCAGGTGGTAAGGCAAATGCTATTGGTAAATTATGTGCCCATCCAAGAGCACAAACCAGGTTTCTGGCTCCAGTATCCATCTTTCAAGACTAAAGAGCTTTTGTCAACAAGAAAATAAGTAGCCTACGGGGACTGGTTGCCAGCAAAACACAAAGCCATGGGACAGAGAGAAAAGGCACCAATTGGCCTGCCCAAGATAGTGCTCTGTAGAAGTAGTCAAGGCTGGTTTGGCTACGGAGACCCAATCCCACTGACTTTTAGTAAGTTCTGTTTCTGAACTAAAGTCTATCCATCCCATCTTGAACATCCTCTTGTTCATTAGGAAAATGGATGCTTATGAACAGCCCGCGAGTTATGATGTATAGAGATAAAGTCTTCTGGAGGGTGGGTATTGGGTTTATTATTATTAATTATTAATATTAAATATGGATTCCTATGATAGCAGTCACTTAGCCCATCCAGTGGAGGCCTCTCCATTGATGTAAGCAAAGCCAGGAAAGTGTTGCATGTGCTCGTACTCAGAATTCCTGCGCGTGGTCAGGGGTGTGTACATGTCACTAGAGTTTCCATACCTCGTGGAATGCACAGCCGGGCTTGTGTAGCACGTGTTGGCTGTTGGCACCTCTGGCCAGCGGGGGGCGACTGGGGTAGGATGCAGCCTGGGAGTACTGCTCATCAAGCAGGGTTCCATCCTGGAAGGGGGGCTATTAAAAGGGTACTTGTGGAGGGGAAAGAAAAGTCCACAAAGTTAAAATTAGTTTGAGGTTGCATACACACATGATCAGTCATGTTCACAATTTAAATTCAGTGCAAGATACTGTTATTCACGGGAGTTGATGGAAAGGAATCAGTGAACTTCTCTGTAAGACTGAACCTTGGTCCTAGGAAGCAATGAGAGAGTCACAGGGATGCGTAGCCAGAGTCTGGCTGGTGTTTTGCTCGAGCAGTAATAACTAGCTGCATGCTCCTAATCTGGAATATTTGAGAAGTCAAACCCAAAGGGAGGATCCTCCTTCACTGGGAATACTGGATGGTGGTGGTGGTCATCGTGGTATGTGTGCGTGCACACTAGCAACAGTGTGTCCAGATAAGTATGGATGTCTGTAAGCTTTACCATTAGCTATGGAGATGTGATAAGTCCTATTCCATCAACCCAAGAGAACAGCACTGCCAGGTAAAAACACAATGATATTAAAAATAGCACTTTACAGTTTAATTCAATTATGAACTGCAGCCTAAAAGCAGGCTTTTTAAGAGAAAGCAAGTCAACAGCTTCAGAGGTTATTATTAGTGCCTATCATTTAGAGAACATCTTTTTGGTTCACATTCACTGGAGTCCTGGAAGGTATGCGAGGAGGGAATGGTACATCACTGAGCCTCGGGGGAATATGGAGGAAGGAATCTAGAGGAGCCAAGGGAGGAGGCAGGAGAGGGATGCTTTGGGGCAGGTCGGACCAATGAACAGGTGTCGGCAGCGACGAGAGAGAAAGCAGCTCTACAAAGGCTTAGGGATAAGAGCCTGGCCTCTGAAGTGCTGCTTCTTTCACATTCTTCACTGTTACCAAGACAGCTATGCAAATAAGCCCCTTTTAGAAGGATCAGAGAGGAAGGGGAGGAGCTATAGCCTCCCTTTGAGAGCACCCCTTTGCAGGCTAGTCAGCACAAAGATGCCCTTGCTGTGCTGAGGGCCGACAGGGACAGGAGCCAATGAACAAGTATGGCGAGGGCAGCGAGGAGGAGAGGGTGTGTACATTCTTCTGCTCCCCATCTGTCTTCCCTGACAGTTGGAGAGTGGAGCCCCAAGGGATTAGGTGGGCATCGCCTCCTGAGAGGGAGGCAGACAGCTGAAGCCTAGACAGCAGAAGTCGAGATGGACAAGGGAGTCCCTGTGCTTCTTGAAGCTGGATCCCAGGGGAAGCAAGGACAGTACAGTTCATAGACTTGAAGTACGTGAAGCGCGTTCAGGAAGTAAGGGTCTAAGGAGGAGTCGTGAGAGCTCTTCCCTTAGATAGGACCACATGCCTTATACGGCAAAGGACAGCCAGTGCACAATCAAAAGAACAGTTAGGAATGAGGGAGAGGGGTGTAGGTGGTGGTTTCTGGGAACCCCAGGGAGAAGGACCAAGAGTGGTTGTCAAGGAGACTACTGGACAGCACACCAAGGCTTTCATAATCCCCAATCAGATCAACAACACCGGAGGTGCAGGCCCATGTGCTGTATAGAGTAAGGATTCACAGAACATTCTGGGTGGCATGATGGTGGGCCCAGGTCCTGTGAAGGGAGAATCTTGGAAAAATTAAGCGAAATCCCAGGTGTACTAAAGAGGTAATATTTTAAAATGCCAATGATTACAAAAGAGCTTCTAATTTTCAAAGCAGCTGCCACCCCCTTCCCAATGTTCTCCTGAGTGAGCCACCTGGGTGCATGCCCCCTTGCCCCTCTCTGGAGTTCTTGCTGGCACAGAGGCCTCCTGTCTAGTCTTGGGGCACTCCAAGCTATTTCCTCTGCCTGCCTATTCTTTCCTTCCTCGGCCTAGTCTTGCCTGGTTACCGCCATACCTGTCCCTTTCCCACTCTTCAGAGTTCAGCTCAAATATCACCTCTTCAGAGAGACTTTCCTAGATGTCCTATCTCAAGAGTCAAACACCCCGCCCTCTTTGCCCTGCCTAACAGTCGTCTCTTTCCATTTACTTATATTCTGATGCTCCCAGTGGGGCATTATCATGTGCCTTCTGTGTCCCCAACATCTGGCATGGTGCCTAACATCTAGCAGGTGCTGATCATATTTGGTGAAGGGATATTGGGACCTTCCCACTAGAAAGAACCTTAAGGATTATGTAATGCAGCCCCATATTGTGGAAATGAGAAGACTGGGACCCAGCCCAAAGTCACAGAGTGTAGCATAAAGACAAGTCTTGGATGGTACAATTTCCCCATCAATCTGACTTGGCTGACCTACCACTCCTAAACCATTTGGGGTTGGGGGGAGCCAGCCTGAGAAACTTTCATCTCTTATCTCAACTTCATCAAGCTCCCTCTTCCCCAATAGAGCTAGGCCTTGCAATGCTGACCAGGCTGTCAGGCCATGGCAGCTTTCTGGTTTTGATCCAGTCCTTCCTGGCCCTGGCTTGGGGAGGTGAAATATCACAGAATGGACTTGGAGCTGTTCCCATGAAATTCAAGAGAGTGTGGTTTTTGTGCTTCATCAAGGACCCTCAACACAGCTGTGCCCAGAGGTTGTGTCATAGACTCAAAAGAGCAATTGCCTGGAAATGAGACTGGCTCAAAATATCTCCAGTGTGACAATACAATTCTGTTACCAGCATGGAAAATTCTGTCCCATTAGGTCAGTTAATTGCAAATGAGTCAGTGACTCGCTTTCCCCAGTGGTCTAAGAGACCATTGAAAGGCAAGATGGTTGAAGTGCCTTGGCCTAGTGATTAATGTGACCAGTGAGGCTTCTATGTGGTCTGCTGGGAGTGGCAGATGCTGTACCGTGGCATCTGCCTCACCTTTCACACTTCACATCTGGCCTCATGCAAAGCCCTTAAGCATGCTGGGTGCAAGCTCTGGGGTCTCAAGAGCTCTGACAGAATAAAGACACTTTTTGTTGAGGGCCCATGACAGGAAGTTACCGTTCTCTGTATAACATCACGAGCTATTGCTACTGATTTTAAGATGGCATAAATCCCTAGTTAGTACCCCTTGAAAGGAATGCCTGAGGGGTACTGTCGACACATGTGCATGTGTTTACCTGTGAGTGTGTGCATGTGCATGTGGTTAAAGTTGCCATCACGAGGCTATGGTTCAAGTCTGTCTTGGTTGTGACTGACTCTTGGCCTCTTTGGAACTGTGCTAGGAAGTCTATTTTGGGAACAGACTCCTCACTCCAGGGGCCGACTTTCCTACACTTGGAGAGGGAAGAATAAGCCCTTTATCCCTGCCCCTCACCAAATGGGCTGCTACTTGAGCAAGGGGTGAAAGGTGGCCGAGTCAGGAGCACAAACTGTTTTCCTATGAAAGGCGGCTCTCACCATACCCGAGGTCTGCCAGGGGCTACCCCTAGCTGGTTTCCTCTTGGCCTCTTCTGGAATAGAACATGGCTCCCTAAAACTCTTTTTCATTCCATATCTGCTGAGCTCTGAGGGTCAAGATTAATCAAGTGAGTATGTGTGAAACAGACTCCCGTAGAGTAAATTTTTAAAATGTGTTAGCTACTGTTAATGTTCTTCTGTTTTGATGTTTTGAAGAGCATAGGACTGTGGTCTCTATTGGTGATTGGAAGAGCCTCAGTGACTGACCATAAGGTCCCCACTCATTTTACAGGTGAGGGTGGAGCAGGGAAAATGCCCTGCTTGAGGTCACACAGCAACTTAGTACCCAAAGGAGGCCCCAACCATTCATTCCTTTCATTGACAGGTAGTTCCTGAGCAACACTAAGGGCCAACCTCTGTGCCCGGTCGGTGGAATGTGATGAGAGAGAAGGACCTGGCTTTTGTCTCTGCAGAGCTAGTACAGTGAGGGAGATAGATATCAATTGTATAATTATACAAAGTAGAACATTATCATAACTGGGTGCCAAAGGGGTGCAAGATATATAAACAGCGTTAATGATGACCCAGGTCCTGTTCTAATTATTAACTACCTTGACCCTCAAATCACAACCCTATGAAATAGGCATTATAATTTATTCCCATTTTCCCAGATGAATAAATTGAGGCTCAGAGCTAATCAGAGGTAGAGCTGGGATTTGAACCCAGGAGGACTGGCTCTGACCTCACATTATGGTTGACTGGTGTGTGTGTGTGTGTGTATATATATATGTGTGTATGTGTGTGTGCACGCATGCATGTGCATCAATCTCAGGTGTTGTTCCTCAAGTGCTGTCTTTTTTTTTTTTTTTGAGACCGAATCTCTCACTGGCCTGGAACTTACCAAGTGGGCTAGGATGGCTGGTCAGTGAGCCCCAGGGATCTGCCTGTCTTCCTCTCCAGTACTGAGGTTTTAACTGCATCCTACCATGCCTGGTTTTTTTTTTTTTAAACATGGATTCCTGGGATCAAACTCAGGTCCTTATACTTGTAAGGCAAGCACTTGACTGAGCTATGATACTCAGCTCTCTCTCTCTCTCTCTCTCTCTCTCTCTCTCTCTCTGTGTGTGTGTGTGTGTGTGTGTTCCTTTACTCTGGTCCAAGACACTATCCCAAGATGGATTGCCCTGTGCAAACTCTGTAGCACCACTGGCAGCGAGCTGAAGAGCCATGAGAGGCATTGATTGGCTGCTCACACTGCACCTGGGCCATCCAGATGTCAAGCAAGGAACTGCTTTCCTGTCCGCTCCAGGTGCCGTCTCATCATGTGGCTGCTGGTTAATCACAGGGCTTTTGAACGCCAAGGCCCAGTTCACAGTCATGATTGCTGATTCCGTGAGGGATTTCATGGTCATGTATTGAATGAGGCTCAGAAATATTTTGCCCGCTAATTGAGCAGTCATGAACATTGAAGCTGGACTGGAGGTTTACCTTTGTACTAACAATCATCAAGGATGTGTTGTGCAATCAACAGGCATATACATATTCTATGTTAAAAAGCAAGTAAGTTCACATTTTTCCCGTCCTATAAATGTGAACGTTACATTCCATGGATATATGGTTCTTTCAGGCCAACCTCACAGGTATTTATTTGCGGATGTGACTTGCAGTTATTCTGTGGTGTTTCTTTAACACCATTATATAATCGTGATTTCTCTACACTTTACTGATCCCTTCCCACTACTATAGTGGAGTGTGATAATTCATTTACTCAGGATTGGGACAGCTTGATCTCTGCTCTGCAAAGTTAAAACCAATTAGCCCTACAGTAGATTTTTTTTCCCCCCATGCACACTCAACCTTAAACCAAAGCACTGTTAAGGGAGGGAAACAAGGTATCTTGGGTGTGTGCTTCTTCTCTTTTGGTGATGTGAAACTTAGTGACAATTCTAGTGCTGACCTCTTGATTTTGCATACCAACCCTGTAGAGCTCAGGTTGAGAGGCCGGGCATTTGCACCTGAGACTGCTTTGCTGGATGCATGGCATGGTACATACTGCATTCTGAAGCTGCTGCCTCATCTTTAAGAGCTAGAGAACTGCAGTCTTCCTGAGGTCGCTATGTGATCTGAATGAGTCCATCTACTTCAAGATGCCTAGAACGGTGCTGGATGCATAAATATTAATGAGAAACGAGACAAAGGATTCTTTGTCTTTAGACAGGCCTTCCGTAGGAGAGGGATATTTTCAATACTAACCTTGCCCAACAACTTGGTTAGAGATATAATTAACGTCTACCTGCCCCACTTTACAAATGGAAACTAATGAAATCATGAACCATAAAATAAGCGTGTATACATATGTGTCCTGTGTGCATGTGTGTGTGTGTGTGTGTGTGTGTGTGTGTGTGTGTGTGTTGGGGATGGGAGGGTGCAAGAGGCCCTTGTCTGAGAGCCACAAGTCAAGATGGTGGAGAGGCTGACTTGAAACCTAGTGGATATATGCAGGGCTCCTCTGTTGACTCTGGCTTAGTCCTTGGCCTCTTCTGTTAAGACCAGCGATTAAATGATAAGTGTTCCAATTGGGTACTTCTGTGGCTTTCAGAGCAGACACTGTAGACCTATCTTTGATCACCAGGATCTGTGTGGGCCTTGAGGAGAACTTGGCTTCTTTTTATGCAATGGTTTTGTATCACCCCACCACCCAAAGAGAGCTCCTGAAATTTCCTGGGGTGAGGGCATAAGGCAGTAAGGAAGGAGGGAAGATAATGCCCAGAGTTGTGGCTTGGCAATGCTCTCTCACTGGAGCACACCCTCTCCACACTTCTGCCTATTTCCCACTCCCAGAAGCTGGAGCACCGAGTGCTTGGACAAAGCAAGCACCCAGAAACCACTTGTGGAATGAATGAATGAATGAATGAATGAATGAGCTGCGTAGAGCATGCTGTGTAATCCCAGCAGCAGTTCTGTCATTCAGGGGATCCCAGTGAGGTGCACACACTCTGCTCTCAGGAGAGGCAGTGCCTAAGAAACTAACATCCCTGTGACGCAGTCAGAGACTCGTAATGAATGCCCCAGGTGATGATTTAGTAGAATCAACTTCTTGGCCAGTCTGGGGATTAAACCAGAGCTCCCCTTGGGGTGGAGATGGAAATCAAAATAGTGCCTGTTTGCCCTGAGTGTCAGTGTATTGTGGATACAGTCTCTTCAGTGTGTTCCTTGGAGGCTAGTGTGTGTGCTGACAGCTGATGCAATGTAGCCTCTATCCTGCCGTCACTCTCCCGGCCCCTGTGAGTGCTATGGAGCAGAGCCCCTGCCTCTAGCCCCCTTTTCTGGCTCATCCTATGGGAGCCCTGAGTGCTCTCTTTCTTAAAGAAAGTTGTGGTGTTGCTTTCTCAGATACGAAAACATCAGTGGCTTCTTGACCTGCAGAATAGAGTGAGCATGCTCAGCTTACCCACAACCATTGGTTATGCTTATAGCTCCTTCCATGCGCTCAACTGCCTAAAACCACATAGTGAAAGCGGCATCCAAGAGATGGCCGATGGTGCTTATGAACCTGGCCAGAAGTCACACTGCCGGGGTCCTAATCCCTGTGCAAGTTACCCTGAGTCTCATTTCTTCTTCTGCAAGGGTTATCCAGAGGTTGCGGAAAGTGCTCAGTACAGAGCCTGGCATGCCACGTGTTTGGGAAAAGTAAGCTGATCTTTTTGACGGGGTGCCATGTGCTGAGGTCTGGTGAGACAATCTCTGCCTTCAAGGAGTTTGGGGGCTCCTGCAGAGTTAGACAGGAAAGTTACTGGTTAACAGGGCATGAGAAGTGGGACTGAAAGCAAAAGCCCAGAGAGTGGCAGGCATTTGGTTAAGGTCGTGGAGGAAGGAAGGGGTACTCTCAGGAAATGCCACAAAAGGCTGTAAGATACTGTCCTGAACCATAAGCGGAAAAGACTCCCAGCCAGAGGAACAATGCCTGCAAAGACGCGGGGGGAGCCAGCGTATGCCGGGCAACTGCACACAGCTGGCATGGCTTGGACAAGAGGTGGAGGGTAGTAGGTCTGCCGAGGAAGGAAATGAGTTTTGAGAAATAAGCTAAAGAACGGAATTGGACCTTGAAGGCAACGAGATTCTGGAGTTGTTTCTCAAAAGAACCCTCCAGCTGCAGACAGGACAAGCTTTAGAGACAGAGACCACCAAGAAGGCCCTGTCATCATTTAGGTTAGACATGCCGCAGGCCTGAGCTGAGGAAGCACAGCCATCATGCAGAGGCATTTTAGAATATAGAATTGAATGGAGCTGGTGATCAGTTATGCTTGGGGGCAACACATAAGAGAGTGTTGAAGATAAACAGAGTGCCCAATGCTGGCAATCCAGGAGAAACCTCAGCATCCCATTGCCTTAGACTGGCTGCAGAGGGCTCAGTTTGTTAGGTAGTGATGTGTGAGTGAGTAAAAGACGGTCCATTTCAGGTCCGTTTCTGGTTAAGATTCAGTGTGGGCTGGACTCAAAAGCAACACACCTTGAAGACCAAGAGACCAGCTCTCACGATGCCGAGATCCTGACGGGATGCCATGAGGGTAGCAACGGGGAAGGAGACAGGCCCAGTGTGAGGGAGGCTGCCTAGAAAATGCCAACAGAAACACAGCCAGTTGGCTCCTTTGCACCAGATAGGTCAAAGGGAAGTGAGAACTGAAGAGAACTGTTCTGAAACTCAGGTGCATAATGGAAAGTGGCACGTGGTCACTGGCCAGGCACTCAAAGTGGGCCAGTCTCTTGAGGGCAATGTTGATGAAAAGACTGTGCTGTCCTTGGGGACCTCCAGGTAGCACACACACAGTCTATAGAAGGGCCTATTAACTGTGTTTTGTTCAGTTGACTGGACTGGGAACCAAACACCCCAGCCTGCAAGCCCCTGCTCCCTGCTCCCACTCACCTGTGCAGAGCTCCTGTGATAAGGGGAGTAGTGGAGTGGCCCAGAGATGGCCGTGTCATGAGGGAGGGCTGGATACTGGCTCTGCATTGGGTGAGGATGCTGGTTGCCATAGCTCCCGTAGTTATAGCTTCCCGTGTACCTACAATGCAGCAAGCACAATGAATAGGAGGCATAATGGGTAAAGCGCGAGCTGGCTAAAAGTCACCTTTAAAACACACCTCATCTGTTTTCCCCCCCTTTCCCCCTTCTCCCATTTTTCTTCTTCCTAATTCCTACCATTGCCACCCTGTGGCCTTATTGTGATAAGTTTAAACCGCAGACTGATCTTCCTTCTCCCTTGGCATCCTTGATGTGTGTGCGCTCAGGGAATGGAAGCCGGCCCTGAGCAAAACAGAACTTGTGATGGAAACCTCTCATTCCATTGTGTCAAAAAGCCCATGGTATGTCATGAAGTCAGTTAGGGGGAATAGAGAAGACTTTTGTTTCTGCATTCCTTGGCTTCTGCTGGGCCACAGTGGGGAAGGACGTGTGGGAAATGCCATGGTGAAGTTGACCAGGTATCAGAGGACCTGGATCAGAGCAATGCTCCCACTCTCTCTAGTGGTGTGATCTGGAATACACACAGCCTCATCACATCTACAAAAATGCAGCACAGGGCTACCCTGGGGACCAAATGTATAAAAACGACCCATCGGGTCACCACTATCACCACTGTCCTTCCTCACATCTTCCCAGAAAAGATGCAGATCTGTGGCCACATGAGCCCCTATTCTGCCACCCCTGCAGATTCAAAAATGTCTGAAATGCAATTCTAAGAGTGTATTGTAAATATGTAGAGATAAGCCTTGGGAAATATGACTGCCCAGTAGAAAGCTCAGGGCATCTGAACTGTGAGCATACAAGCCCACCTACAGGCCTGTGCGCATCTTCAAGGTCTCCACCCTCTGCCTTCTGCTGGGCCACCAGAGATGCCCTGCACCCCTGCTCCTCCCGCATCTCTACAGCTGGTCTGTGAGCCGCTGCCAGGGAGCCTCCCCACACCATGCAGCAGTGGTTCCTCTTAATGTCAAGAGTGTTTTTCAGGCCACTGTTCATCAGCTATAACAAGGATGGTGTCTCGTAACAGATAATGCATGATGCCAAGGGTTACTGAGGCCCAGGTAACATGGAGGTGCAGGACACATCACAGTACCTTCTCACTGCCCAGATGTGCAAATGATATGGGCAAAACAGATGATTCAGGGACTCCCTGAACCTGTGGCACCCTACAGTCCTCGAGAGACACCCATGACACAGGTGGGGGGAGCCCACCTCCACACAGAGTCACAAGAGACAAGGACCCACTGTGACACTTTGTAAGGCTACAAAATGTGCAGAGCTGTGCAGGGGAACTTAGAGAGAAGAACACGGGCGTTGGAATGAGACCTGCTCAGCTGGGGCCCCACTGTCTGCCAGCTGTGTGACCTTGGAAAGCTGAAGGTCACCAACCAAGACAAAACTGGGCCACTGATTCTTCTTTACCTCTCTCCTCACTTGGGTGTTGCGGAGATTCCACAAGACCCTCCTACAAGACTGCAGTGCTGGGTAAACAATTCCAACTCAACAAAGGGCAGCCCCCGTACTGTCCTCTGAGGAAAATGCCAAGTGAACTCTCTTACATTGGAGGTAAAGCAAGGCAGAGTCACTCACCCATGCTCCTCTCTGTGGGAGTAGACTGGTATTCTGTGTGTGACGGAGGAAGAGGGCATATGGGTGCTTCTCATGCAGGGCAGCTGTTGGGAGTTCTCAGCTGGGGACCCGGCGGCTGTTGTCACTGTGTATGTCAGAGACCATGTGTATGACTGCATTGCTCCTGCGGAGACACATTATGTTGTGTTGGTCACTAACAGTTTGTCCTTAGAACACAAGGTGGCTTCCCATTGCTCCTAAGCAGAAGGCCAGATCTTTACATGACCTGTCTCTGGCTCGGCTGACCTCAACAGAAGTATCCCCTGTGGCCCTGGTCCAGCCACAGCAGCTTTCATTTTCTCCAGGCTATCCTAGTTTCAAGTACCACAGGACCTTTGCACACGCTTCTTCTGCTGCCTGGAATCCTCATCTTCCTGTACTTTCTACTCACTCTTCCTATGTAAATCCAGAGAAGCTGTCTTTTATCTCCAAACCAGGTGAGCTTCCTCAGTGCATTGTGGGTCTTTTTGGTGCCTATTATAATCTGTAATTCCCCATCAGGGAGGGAATATGATTTGAATAATGCCTGTCCCCCATCAGAGGGCAAGCTCCTTGAGGCTCGGTGAACTGTCAACTCTGCCCAACATTAGATCCTCAGTGCTTAGGACAGAATCGATAGCTGAAAAACACTCAATAAAAAGTTTAACAAGAAGAAAAGGAACAAGAAAGATAGGAAAAGCAAAAGAGCCCAGGACAGTGGCTCAGGCAGATCCTGCCAATTAACTTTTCAACGCTCAATTCAACAGGTGTTAAGGGCCAACAAATTGCTTTAAGCAACATAAGCAGATTATTGGACTCTGCCTGCCTAGGTCTTTTTGAAGATTATTAGACAGTGACCTGGACTGTGACCTATCCCCTACCTATTATTAATTCCATTCATCGCCTTTTAATTGGATACCTTGAAGGCACTAGGGGAGGGGGAGCTACAACATTAAAAGCTCAAGAAGTTAAAAATTTTATGAGATGGTTGGAATTTTTATAAGGATAATTTAAGAAATTGTTAATAGCAGTAAACTCATCAGACAACTTAATTCCTCATGAATTTTAAGCTGTTAGCATAGTGGAAACAAATTTGTTTTACAAGATGGAAGAACAGGATTCAATGTCCTCTTTTAGGTACACAGAGAGCTGGAAAATTGGTTAACAAAGGCTATTTTTAAGATGAAATAAAACAGAAATCTTGTATTTTCTGTACACAACCATTTCTACCTTAAAATTCTTGTAGAAAGACAGAAGGGTTTGCATTTTTAAAATTCCATCATTAGGAGCCACGTGATAGTGAGCACAGGGCTTGCTGTCCTTGGAATCAGATGGTGTGGGACTTCCAACACCCTCATAAAGCCACCACTCTGACCTGTTCAGCACTGTCCTCACTACTTAACAATGGGCTTTGTCTCAGTTCTTAAGACTTCTTCATGCTCACACTGGCTGAAGGAGAGAGGCTTCACAGAAAGATGCAGAACATTGAACAGCTTGCCCATAGTTCTCAGAGCACGTGGTGGCCAGTGGGGCCCAGGGCTGCCTCACATTTTGCACTCTCTCTGCCAGTGTGTCTTTGCTCTGGGTCCTGTCTCTGTAGATGAACTGTAAGATGTTGGGCAGGCCCCTTACGTTTTATGAACCTTTGGCTTCATAATTTGTAAAATGGGACTAGTCACATCTATCTAACAAGATTGTTGATAGAATGGGCTGAGGTGATTTGTGACCAGGAGCCAGATATATGGTAGGTTTTTAATGACTGGCACTTTTCCTCATGAATTCAGTATTCTAATATGAAACTTTCTTTTGTGTCTGGGGGTATAAATGTGGGTGGAGGCCAGGGCAGCATTGGATATCTTCCTTAGTCACCCTCCACCTTATCTCTTAAAACAGGTCCCTCATTGAAGCTTGTAGATTCAGCTAGACACGCTGGCCAGTGAGCTTCAGGTTTCCACCAGTCTCTGCCTCCGGCATCAGGATTATAGGCATGTGCCACTTTGCCTGGCTTTACCAGCTGAGCCATCTCCCCAGCCCCTGAAACTTTGTTCTTTTTGTTTATTTAAATTATTGTTGTTGTTGTTGTTGTTAGTGTATGGGGGGGCACATCACGGCTTGCGTGGGGAACTCAGAGGACAACTTTGTGGAGTCAGTTCTCCTCTTCCACTTTAGGGAAGTTCCAGGGATTAAATTCAGGTCACTAGGCTTACACAACAAGCACCTTTTACCTGCTGAGCCCTCACTGGCCCTCCTAAAATTTCCTTAGAATGTACGTTTCTACATCTCTCATTCCAAATCTCAACAAAAAAAAGGCAAGCTTCTTGGGTCACACTCTGTCACCAGCCACTGTAGATTTTTGTTCTTTCTTTTATTTTGAGACAGGGTCTTGTTATGTAGCCCAGGCTGCTTTCAAACTCCCAGTCCTCCTGCCTCAGCCTCCTACTGCCAAGATTACAGGTATGCTATCTTCTGGCTCTTAAGTTCTTCAAAGGTCCACTTGCTAAGAGGCTTGATACCCAGAATATGTTATTGGGAGGTGGTGGAAAGTTTAGAAGGCTGAACCTGCGGTGGGGGTGGGGTATTTAGGTCATTGGGAGCATGCCCTTGAAGGGGATTGTGGGAGCCAGGCCTCTTTCTCACGCTCTTATTTCCTGGCCCCAAGATGAGTGGTTTTGCTCCACTGTGTATTCCAGCCATGATGGCCTTGTCCAGGCCCAGAGTACCAGGGTCTACTTGAGACCTTTGAAGCTGAGCCAGAAAGGACGTCCTTCTGAACGTGTTTCAGATATTTGCTATAGTAATGGAAAGATAACATGCTCAGGATGGCTACTTGAATAGCAACAGTGAGGTAGCTGATTACAGCAAGCTCTGTGAATCGCTGCCGCCCTCATTCAGCACCATGCCATTTCCTATCTATGTGATGCTCTTCCTGGAAGGCAGTGGCTTCAGCAGACTAGATGTTAGGCATCATTCCTAAGAACTGCAAGATCAGAAGAGAAGACTCCTAAACTGATCCATCTCAGTTGACTGGATTTGGTGTGGTTCCCCTCGTCCATGTTTTAAAATGCCTATGAGGGGCTAGGGAAATGTCCTAGTTGGTAAAGTGCTTCCTTTCTCTAGAACCCACATAAGAAGCTAGGTGTGGCTGTGTGTGCCAGGGAGGTAGACACAGGAGGATCCCTGGGGCTCATTGGCTGGCCAGCCTAGCCAAATCGGCAAGCTCCAGGTTCAAGGCAAGGTCTTCCTCAAAAAATAACATGGAGAGTGAGAAAGACCCCAACCTCTGGCCTCCACATGTACAAACATGTGCACACATATGATCATATACACACACACATATATATATATATACCACACACACCCTAAATAAATTTCTTATGAGATTATACTAACCATTTAAAATGTTCTCTTTTTATTAAAAATGGGCTATTTCTGGGTGAGAGGGCTGGTGATGATTTTTAAATTTCCTGTTTTGTTTATTTGTGTTTTTCTATAATGAATGTGTATCGCCTCTGAGCATACTAAATAGCTTTTACTATTGGGAATGCTGTGGGAGGGGTATGGGAAGTTTGAGAGAATAATGAGCCAGCCACAACAAGCAAGTAATTAACCCTTCAAGCCCCTGGGACCTCAGGGGAGAAAGACAAGGTCAGCAGATATTTAAAGGGAGCAATCAAGGAAGGCAAAGGATTTTTTTTTTTTATTTCCAAGTATGGTGCTAGCCATCACCTGAGGGAACGCAGTAGACGTTACTTTTGTCTGAGCCCCTGCAGCACAGCAACTCTTATTCATCGCTGTGTCCCCAACAGAGGGTCTGCGAAGTAGTAGGTGTTCAGTAAATTTTTGTTCCATGGAATTTGTTGTTGAGGGAGTACATGATGCTAGAAATAGACGTTATCAAACAAAAAGCTAGTAGAAGTCTTGGAAAAATGGGCTCCTGTGGTCTGGGGAACAAAACCCCTAAATGGCCATGTGCCAGCAATCTAATGCGTCCACTCAGGCAGGCTTAAGCAGATTAACACCCACTGGCTTGGGTGAGAAACGTTTTTTTGCCTGGGGAGCAGAGAGAACACCCTCTACATCCCCTTTCCTGCATGGGGGACCTCCAGTGAGATGAGCCATGGAGATTGCTGTGTTTTAGGGAAAACTAATAAAAGAAAAGCTATGCAGCTAACAGTCTGTGCTGAATTTTTAACAGCTCGAATCCTTTTCATTTGTCGCTAAAACAATAACACGTCCCTATTTGCCTAATTCCCATATTTTCCCATTTCACCTCCAACTCCACGCCATTTGCACATCCCTATTTTTTTAAATGTCTGAGGGTACTGGTAGAAGTCCCTGATCTTTCAGACTCCTCTAACGATCCCCAAAGAGGCATTTGTTTGTTCCCTTCTAGTGCTGAAACTACAATCAGGAAACATTTGCTTTCCACTCCCAACATTCTTTTTCCTCAAGGTTGTTTTATTTGTGGATGAGGTTGCAAGCACAGGACAGAAGGTATGCTAGGAATAGAATAGCCAGTCAATAATGGTTCTTGATACATTAATGAATTTTCATACAACAGAAACCAGAACTCAGACCCATTTCTTTTCACATATTGACTCTTCTATTTTAGGATAGTTAGTATTGCTTCATTTTTTATGCTGTTTTCCTTTGTTATGAAATAGTCTCCCTACGTAGCCCAGGCTGGTTTTGAACATGTGAACTTCCTTCTTCCTACCTCAGACTCCCAAGGGCTGGGATTACAGATGCCCCACCTCTCTCAGACTTGTATGATATCCTTTTCCAGATAAGAAAATTGACACCCAAGAAGTTCAAGTTCTTTCTCAGATTAAATACAGAGTTAGATTTGAGTGTAGACTGTCCCAAGTCCAAAGCCTTTCCATAGTAGCCACACTTCCCACTCTTGAATCTTTGAGATCTTGTTAAGAAAGAAGCTAATACACAGCCAGGCATGGTGGTATACACCTTTAATACCAACACATGGGAGGCAGAGACAGGCAGTTCTCTGTGAGTTCAAGGCCAGTCTGGTCTACGTAGTAAGTTCCAGGCCAGCTGGGGCTATGAGGAGACCCTGTCTCAAAAAGACCGAAGAAGAAGAAGAAGAAGAAGAAGAAGAAGAAGAAGAAGAAGAAGAAGAAGAAGAAGAAGAAGAAGAAGAGGAAGAGGAAGAGGAAGAGGAAGAGGAAGAGGAAGAGGAAGAGGAAGAGGAAGAGGA
>NW_008346683.1:4954939-4978302 GCF_000622305.1 Nannospalax galili
GGGGAAGGGAGGAGGAGGAAGAGGAAGGAAAGATTCTAGTCCACCTCACCAGCAGCAGTGGTGTATTTGCTGTACTCAGAGTGTCTAACATGACCAACTGTGGACCACACTGTGTAGCAAGGCTCTGAAACACATTGCATCCTGTCACACATCCTACTTAAAAGTTTTTTTTGCCCCCAGTGCTGGTAATCGAATCCAGAGCTCTGAACATGTTAAGCAAGCATTCTACCACCGAGTTCCACCCCCAACTCAGAAGTTGTGAGATTCTGCTAACTACTTGTGCAAACTGACACTGTTTCCGTCCAGCTGTCTGGATATACCTTTTCCTTCAGATCTTGGACCAAATCATTTGAACGTTTTCCCCCGGGACCAAAAATCACCACAGATGTTGCTTGAGTTTTCAGCTAACCTAAACCTTTACTTGCACTTTCCTGAGAAATAAGCTCTGGTAAGTGTGTAGCGAGTCTAGAGTTGTCCTGCCCTATATACTAGCCACTAACCACATGCAGCTATTCAAACTTAAATTATTAAAACCAAATATAGTCAAAAAGTCAGGTCCTTGGTTATACTGACTGCATCTGTAGTGACCAGTGCCCATAGGTGGCTAGTGGCTGTGTTGGACAGCTGAGATTAAAAATGAAACACTGTCAGCACAGAAAGTTCTATCTGAACAATGATACTTGATTTCTGAAATGCTAAACAAAAATTTCCTATAACCTTCAAGACTGAAACAGAAAGATGACATATGGAGACCTACCTATATCTTTAGCTACATGCAACCTCTTGGCTGTCATCAGTCCCTGGGATAGCTGTGCCTAAGGAGCATGCCCACTGACACTGGAAACCTCCCCTGATTGATATATTGCATTAGCAGCTCCACTGCCAAAATCTGGTTAACCAAACCAACCAGAGGCAGCAAATGAATCAGTTCCCAGAAAGACATGTTGGCTCACAGTCCAGCCTCTGCCAAACTCAATGACTTCCTCTCTTCCCACTCTCCCCTTATTCGTGAACACTAGCCTCCTCATTACACACAAGCTCTGTTCTGCCTCAACTCTGGGTACACGCTGTCCCTATTGCCTAGAATGTCCTTTTCTGGTCCCCAGCTCTGATGTAGCTGGCTCCTTGTCATTGTCAGCTCTATGGCAGACATCCCCTCCTTAGAAAGACACTCTCTGACCACCAGCTTGAATAGGTGTCCATATTGTACGTTTTCACTTTTCGTCACTCATTCCTCTTATGGCCATTTGGAGTTATATATTTACCTGGTGGTTTACCTCTGCATTAACTCTTACCCACTGGAATCTAAGCACCACCTGGGCAGCAATTGTATCTCTTTTGTTTTGACTTCTGTACCCCAGGACTGGGAACAGACTAGATATAGAAACCATTTTGAATGAATGAATGAATGAATGAATGAATGAAAAAGGCACAAACAGATGAATGAGGAAATTGAAGGTCCCAACACCAAGTCAAGATATGATGGAGCAAAATCAAAGAATGCATGAGACAATGTGTCTTCTGTTCTGATTTATTTCTCCTAATTCTGTTCCTCTCAAGAGGAAGGAGCTGAGATGGAGTGGGAAGAATGTGCTGTAAATGAGTCACCAGTATGGACCACTGGGACCCACTCAGCTCAAGCCTCCTCAGAATAACTGGGCTTTTGTTATTTGGAAAGATGAGGGGTCAGTTATCTTTGTGACATCCTCAACTGATGTAGAGAAAACACAGCTGGGCAGGCCAGATGTTCTACTGTTAGGGCCATTTATGAGGAATTCGCCTCTGTTTCATTAGGCATCCCAACATCTCCCAGATTTAATTTGCTGGTTTTGTGTTGCAGGGATCCCTCAGTGGGAAGTTGAAAACATGAGTTTAATAGTTAACTTTTATTATCATTGCTAAAGGAGGGAATACTTAAAATGACATCATAAATGGGGGTTTTAGAGCCCTTCAGTGGCCCGCCCAGACAGAGTCTGAGTTTAACATTTTGTTTTAAATGACATTAAAGAATGACTGCCCAATGTCATGTTAAATGGACTGATCAGTTTGGCACCACCTGCCATGCTCCTGAGGAGGAAAAGAGCCCATTTTCCCTAAAATTAAGGTTTTTGAACTTTGCCTGGTCATGAGAGAGGTAGCAAGCTCACAAAGTTCCAGGTGGGTGGACACCAGACAGGCTAAGTTTTACCTTGTGGAAATCTGTTGAAATGGAGTTCCCCTTCTCTCACCAATCATTGCCAAAGATGTTAATAAGCCCATTCTACACTGGCCCTACCTACATCAGGGCCAGCCTTAGGTATGTAATTTTCCTTTCCTTCCCCTTTCCCCTTCCCCCCATTTAAAAACAATAAGCGTAGTATTAAGATAACATATTTAGAGCTGTGTGTAAGCCTGGGCATGGAGGTAGACCTAGGCATGAGAGAGAAGAGTGACTTTCCCTAGTGAGTCATGCCTCATTATCTGTGCCGCCTTATTTCCCTAGTCCTTCATCAAAAGATGCCTAAAGGTTATGTGCAGTCGGCTAATTTTCACCCTGTGCTCACTAAACAGACGTGACCCTGTTCTCTTTTTCATAGCTGAAAATGAGGAAGTGTCCATCCAAAAAGAGACATTCATTTGTTGAAAAGTCGCAGGTGTCTAGCCTTGACTCTCAAGTCTAACTTGATAATACATCATTTGACCAATGATACTCAGAGTACGCTAGAAGCCCAACAAAGTAACTAGGTCATAGAAGAATTCACTTAGGGTTTTAAATTACTTTTGTTAGCCAACAGGCTTTTTGTTTTGTTTTGTTTTTTGGGTTTTTTTTTTTTTTGTAACTTCTTTTCGCTATTTTTTAATTTCTTGCTTCCTGGTTTGGGTTTTTGCTTTTTGTTTTTTTGTTTTTTTAAGATTTTATTTTACTTAATTTTTCAGATTTATTTATTTTTATTTTATGTATATGAGTGTTTCACCTGCATATATGTAAGTTCACTCGGGCATCCAGTGCCCACGGAGGCCAGAAGACTGGCATCAGATCTCCTGGAACTAGAGTTAAGGATGATTGTTAGCTGTCCTGGGGATGCTGGGACCCGAACTGAGGTCCTCTTCAAGAGCAGCTAGTGCTCTTAAGCACTAAGCCATCTCTCTAGCCCCATTATTTTACATTTAATAACGTATGTGTCTGTCTGTATGTAGGTATGTGCACATGAGGGCAGGTGTCTGTGGAGGCCAGAAAAGGACGCTGGATTCCCAGAGCTGAAGTTACAGGCAGCTGTGAGCCGCCTGATATGAGTGCTCGGAATCAAACTTGGGTCCTCTGCAAAAACAGTGTGCATTCTTAACCACTGAGTTATCTCTCCAACCCACTCCCCGGCCCCCACCTTTTAATTTTGAGACAAAGCCTCATGTAGCTAGGCTGGCCTCAAATTCACTATGTAGCACAGGATGACTTTGAACTTCTGATCTACACTACATTGCATGGTTTATATGGTGCTGGAGATTGAGTTCAGGACTTTGTACATGCTAAGCAAGCACTCTTCCAACTAAGCTACAGCCCTTGGTTTGGGTGCCTTAAAATTTTTTTTTGTGTTGTTTTCAGACTGGCAATAAGGTTCAGTGGGTAAAGGCAGTTGCTGCTAAACCTGATGTCCTGAGTTTGATCACTGAGCCCATATTTGAAGGAGAGAATCACTGGCTATTGCAAGTTGTCCTCTGATATACACACGTGCATGTATGAACAGAACACACACAAATAAATGTATTTTTTTTGTTTTTTTGCTTAAACTACTTTTTTGGAAAGTAAATGGGATATAAATTAAACAATAATATTTATTTTATTTTTATTTTTATGTGTATGAGAGTATTGCCTGCATGTATGTCTTAAGTGCACCCATGTTATACAATGTCCATGGAGGTGAAAAGAGGGCATTGGATCCCCTGGAACTGGAATTATGGATGGTTGTTAGCTGCCATGTGGGTCCTTGGAATTGAAGCTGGGTCCTCTGCAAGAGTAGCTAGTGCTCTTACTGCTGAACCATCTCTCCAGCCCCTCAAACAATAATTTTAAAATAGAAATAAACTAATTGGGCATGGCAATCATATACTGAGTTAACCTTTTTTCAAAAAAAATGAAAACTATGGCAAATACATTTTGTTAGAGCTGTATAATTATTTTCTGATTTACAGTATTAGTCAATGGAAGTGTGCAGGAGGCCCCAAACTTAAGAACTCTACAATAATAAATTTCCTAATTTTGGAGGACATCATGGGTAAATAATACATGCTTCATAACACAGTATATGCAAAAGAAGCTCTTAGGAACTTACATGTGTATTTCCTCTATGATCATGGCCCATTGCATGTCAAGATCCAGTTTAATTTAGCCGTGAAGTATTTCAGAAGTGGTACTTGAGAAAAATATTCTACATAGTTTCATGTAGGATGACGTTTTAATGCCCCCTGGAGATGTCTGAGAACAAAGCTGGAATGTGCCAAAATCTTCAAAGCTTACATTCATCTGAAGTGAACCTGGTTCACATTTGTATTGCTAAGAAGCTACTTTTATGACCCTCGAGTACATGGCACAGAAATCTTTCAACACATTTATGATATTCCTGTGGCCTTGACAATTATCACACCTGCCCATACCTTGAGGCCCCCAAACTGCTACAAAGAAAGCCAGGTGGACAGACTCACTAACAGGATAAAAATGATGAGATGCTTCTAGAACTCTTCCTGCACACTTTCCCAGCCTTTGCTTTCCCGAGTCTCCCTTTGCCTAGATGCAACAGCATTTCACTTCAGTCATTTCAGCTTTGTGGTGCCCAACTGCCTAGCTTGCATGGCTTCCCTCTTTGTTTCAGAAGCAAGGATGGCCTGACACATGCACTCTGTGTGTCACCTTGGTGGTATGTCTGTGGCGGCGGGTATGTCAGCAGGATGATTCCGGAAACAGCTCGTTGCAGCTCCTGTGTCCTTGCTCTCTCCTTAGAGAAGCAGGAGACCCAGAGGTGGTTATCCGATAATTCCAATCTTGGAGAAACCCCTGAGCAGCTGAAGAATTTGTTGTTTTCAGTGAGCATCATAGTAATAATTCCTTTTCTTGGCGACCATCAAATTGCCAGCCTGAATGTTTGTTGGGTGCCCAGTGTTGGGCAGTGGGTCTGCAGGTATTTCTAATGAGCTTATCCGGTAAGTTCCAAGAAGATGCTGCTATTGCTGGTCTGTGGACCCACTGCTCTGGGATATGGTGGACTCTAATACTGGGAGAATGAACACTTCCAAGGGCTGCACTCCAAAGACTTTCCCTGTGACAGACTATCCCACCAATGCTCTGTTCAAAAATGAATAGATTCCTGTTGTAATAATTCCTCACGTGTTTGGAACTACTTGTTATAGCACTACAGCCTAGCCTAATATAAGAGTTGAGGAAAAGAAAGACTTAAAACAGATTTCCAAGTCTACTTCAGTAATAGGGTAGCATAGAAGATGTAGATATAAAAGTAATGGAAAAAAGCATTGTTAAGGGGGCTGGAGAGATAGCTGCTCTTGCAGAGGACCCAAGTTCAGATCCCGGCACCCGCATGGTGTTAACAACCATCTGTAACTCTAGTGCCAGGGGATCCAACATCCTCTTCACCAGGCATACATATGGTTCACTTACATAAATGCAGGCAACATACACATAAAAATAAATTTAAAGAACAGCCTTACTGAACCCCCCTCTCCCCTCTGTGCAGTCTCTCCTAATACCTCCAAACATGGAATCCCTCCTTTCTTAGGAGTTCTATAGCATTAGTTTCTGCCTTTATTTTTGCACATACTACATTCTTCTATGATGACAGGCTCTGTTTCTCTTATCCCTATGTGGCCTCTTGGTTGCAAGGTCTTGCATAGTAATCTTCGTATCTCCCACAGCTCTCAGCATAGGGAGGGCTTGGCACATAAAAAGATTTCAAGATGAAAAATACTTATGTGTACACACTCACACACACACACGTGCACACCCCTATGGAATAGGGTTGTGAGTTGAAGGGTTTTTAATGCATTTTTTCTTCTGTATGTTAAAAAGTACTGTGTCAGATATTGAATCTCATGTTGCTGGTGAGAAGTTGGTATCAGTCTGGTTCTCCTTTGGACATGATCTGTTTTCTTTGGGGCTGTTAACATTTCTTTGATTTTCTTCAGTGAGTTTAGAGGTGAGTTTTCTCGCCTATTTATCCGTTCAGTATTCACTGACAGAAATCTTTCACTGGGAAGAGTCTTGTCTTTTTGTGTTCTGTAAAATGTCGAACTATCCCCCCTTCTCTTTTCTTCCTTCTCTTCCTTTCCTTTCTTTTTTATTTTTTGATAGGGTCTCATTCTGTAGCCCAGGCCCATTCAGTTTATAGCTCAGTCGGGACTCAAACACTCAGCAGTCCTCCTGTCTCACAGCCCCCTGAGTTCTGAGATTACAAGTAAGAGTCATCATGGCCAGCTTACTTCTCCATTTTCTGTTCTTTTTCTGGAATACTAATTTTAAAAATGAAAATTGGGCTGGGTATGGTGGCACCTGCCTGTAATCCTAGCTGTTAGCAGGTAAAGGCAGTAGGATTACCACAAATTTGAGATCAGCCTGGTCTTTTAATAGATAATGAGTTCCAGTTCAGCCAGGGCTGCCTAGCTAGACCCTGAGTCAAAGCAACAACAGAACACGATGACTTCTAGATATATCAGCTTTTCACAGCTCTTACACTTAACATTTCTTTTTTTTTCTTTTTTCTTTATTTGTTTATTTTTAATCATTTTATTATTTTTATTTTGTGTGTATATTGCCTGTGTGTGTGTAAGTGCACTCATGTCATGCAATGCCTGTGGAGGTCAGAAGATGTCATCAGATCCCCTGGAACTGGAGTTAGGATGGTTGTTAGCTGCCATGTGGATACTGGGAGTCGAACTTGGACGAGCAGCCAGCACTCTTAACTGCTGAGCCATCCCTCTAGCCCCTTCATTAATTCTCTTTAGTTGAATTTAGTTTTCTATTCAACCTAGTTGTTGAATTCTCTTCCAATAACTATATATTTCTTCTTGAAGATCTTTACTGGACTCTCATGAGTATGTTCCCCTCCTGATTCTCACCCTAACCATTGTCCTCAGATGGTCTGTTGATTTCATTTCTTCAGATCTAAGCTTTCCCTTTCCGCACTGTTTGTTCATCTTTCATGGGACTGTGCTTCCAGCAATGCATGGTGACTTTTGTTCTGATAGAACACATTCACGTAAAACTTACCATTTAAACCATTTTCCATCTAGTGTCATCAACTATACTTGCTGTATTACATCTACCATCACCATCCATCTCCAGAAATTTTGACAACTGAAACTCTGTTCATATGTCCTGCCTCTGTCCCCTATTTTACCCTCTATGACCTTGACTATTCCAGGATCCCCATACAAGTGGGATCATGTCCTTGTTCTTTTATGTCTGGCTTATTTCACTTAGCACAATGCCTTCAAGATTTGTTCATGTCACAGCTTTCATTACGTTAGAATGTCATTCCTCTTCTCTGGAAATTGTTTGAGTATGTTAAAGCTGTAATTGAAATGCTTCTTCTAAAAAATAAAGAATTTTTTAAAAATTAAATTGAACAATATTCTATTATACAACACATTTTGTTTATCCATTCAGCCATCAATGGCCCTAGGTCCCTTCCACCTTCTGACTATTGTAAATAATACTTTTATGAACATTGGTACACAGATGTCTGTTTGGAACTCTTTGAGTTGTTTAAGGCATGGGTGATTGCCTAGCCTGGGTGATTCTTGGGTGTAATTTGGCCTGTGAGAATACCGTGCACACCTTGGGCTACAGGTCTTGCATCGGAACAGTCTTCTAATAACATCAGTTTCACAGTCACATGTGGGGCTGACTGAGCTTGGCCCATGACCAACTCTTCAGAACCACTGCCTCTCTTAGCCTTCCCATGGCTTAGCACACGATTTTCTGCCTAGCTTCCTCTCCAAAGACGTTGCTCAGGTTTTGGTTCATTGTTTCTTGTTTTCAAGAATGGCTGTACATTAACTTACAGAGCATTTAAACCATTTTAGTGGCTTAGTTTTGGAAGCAGAGATTTTGTAACATGCTTAATCTGCCAACTTGAAAACAGCAACATATGGAAGATGTAGTAATGAATAAATTAAGACCTGAAGGCTCGCTACAAATCCAGGAAGATTCCTGAGTCTGAGTCTTGCTGCTTTTTTTATTTTTATTTATTTATTTATTTATTTATTTATTTATTTATTTATTGTGTCTGGGATTAAAAAGCTTGTACCACCACACCCAGCTTGCCTTTTGTCTTTTGAGGAAGAATGTTTTTTCCAGAAAGTCCTTGCTTTCAACATCCATGCCCCACCCAGAGTTTTGGAGGACTTTTCTTACCTGTAGTGCTGAGGCCAGTGTATTCAGGAGATGGGTTGCTGACAGGGGAGGAGGGAGGTGGCACCTCCACAGAAGTGGCCGATTTAGCTGGAGAAAACGATGGCACTGGGGAAGGGGTTGGTGGGGCAGCCTCTGTTAAGATAATCTCTTCCCGTACTTCTGCTACACAGAGAGAAAAGATAAGTTCTAAGAGTCAAATGTCAAGGCCAGTTGCCTTTAAAGGACCTTAAAAAATGGAATCTATTTTCTAATCTGTATCATGTTAGTCATTCCCTGGTTAAAACCTTTCAGTGGTTCCCCATCGCTGTCACGATCACAGCGTTGAAGGCGGTCCCTGTACCTATGCATGCCTACTCCAAAGGGCAAGGAGACATTGTTGATTTCATAGCATCTGACCCACTCACCACAGCTAGATTCCTTGACATTTGGAGTTAAGCAAACACAGCACAGAAGTAAGGATACAGTGGGGGCTGGAGAGATGGCTTACCAGGTAAGAGCTCATACTGTTCTTGAGTTCAGTTCCAAGCACCCACAATAAGAGGCTCACAACCACCTGAACTCCAGCTCCAGGGGGACCTGACCCCTCCAAGCGCACCAGCACTCACATGCACATACTACACACAGACCCAACACATATCCATATCTAAAATTAATAAAATAAATCAAATTGCTAAGTTTTACAGTGCCCCGTGAAATGCCAGCTCACCAGTGCTTCCTTCTCCCTTCATGGCTCGCATGAGCTCGTTGGCCCGCTCCTGACAGTGTAGAGACTCCAGCAGATAGAGCACGTAGTCATCGAACATCAAGTGAATTAGGTGAAAAGACCCTGTGAGGAAAGAGCAAACAGAAAAGCCAGTCATGCCACCTCCCATGTTCGCCTCCACCTGGCCAGCAGCACGTTACTTGTCTTCTGTTTCTAAAATATGTTCATTTTAATTTTATGTGTATGACTGTATTGCCTGCCTGTAGGTAGGTACAGATGGCATACAATGCCTGCAGAGGTCAAAAGGTGGCGCTGGGTCCCCTGGAACTGGAGTTACGGACCATTATTAGCTGCCATGTGAGCCCAGGTCATTTGCAAGAGCTGCCAGTGCTCTTAACCATGGAGCCATCTCTCCAGCCCACATTACATTGTCTTCTAACAGTGTGTTCGGGAATCTCATTTCTCTCCCCCGTATGATCTCCTTGTGGCCAGAGGTGTCTCATCTTTGTCATGTTCCTAGTCAAATCCATATAGTCCCCTCTCCATTCAGATGATACCATAAAAAATGGCACCCACAGAGCCACTTTCCAAATGCACGTGGAGGCCGTGAAGGCCCACGTCCCCACCAGCCCTGTCCTTGCCTCAGCAACCCTTATTCTGCCCAGAATTTAGCATCATGGTGTCACTCATCTCTAGCCCTTCTAAGAACATAGCCTTGAAGTGCATTCGTGGCATCTGCCTTCTAATTCATGGGCATCTACCAAGGTAACAGTCACCATCCCAGGAGCAGAATTGAAAATTTTAATTTGCAATGACTGGACTTTTTCCC
This sequence comes from Nannospalax galili, assembly GCF_000622305.1. Lineage (NCBI taxonomy): Eukaryota > Metazoa > Chordata > Mammalia > Rodentia > Spalacidae > Nannospalax > Nannospalax galili. The sequence continues at coordinate 4,964,870 of NW_008346683.1, forward strand.
CTAAATGTTTCTGACACTTCATTTAGCACGGTGTTCTTAGACAATGGATTGGATGGGGAAAATGTGAGATTTTCAAGTATAATATTGTTCATTTTCAACGTAGGTTACTTAGTAAAATGGAATGTGCACAAGCAGATCAAAGACTCCTACATACCAGTGTCTGTGCTCAACGCTCTCCAGGTGCAACAACTGTCCAGTACCGAGGGCACTGGGATCCCTATTTTTCAGCCTATCCTGCCTAACCCTTTCAAATATGAAAAACAGAGTCAGGTATGAACTGAGCCTTTGCTCTGTAGCAATCACCACCATTAGTCAATGCAGGTTATCGTGTCTAATCCTCATCTCAGCCGTATGAGATGAATAATACTTTTACAAAGGAGAAAATTGAGACTCAGGGACACAAACATCCAAAGCCATGGAGTTGTAAGTGGTAGAACCAGGACTTGAACCTAAGACTGTTTGCTCCTGAAGCTGTGTTTTAGTCATCATACAATACAATGTTCTCTAAAAGGAGGACAGTACAACCTAGGTTGCAGAATGAGATGTGGATATATCAGATGCTTAATAAATGGTAGCAGCTGTTACTTCAAGAACCATAAAATGACTGATTCAGATACAGTCAAAAAGTCAAAAGATGGCAACATGTTCATAATGAAGTTGTTTGCTAGGATGTGGGGCTAAGCCAGCATGGATGGCATGAAACAGCTATGAGATAATGAGTCCGAATGGGACGCACTGTAGGATAAAAATTGAGTTTGGCTATCAATGTTCATCGGGGCAGTCTCTTGAAAATCGTGCATGCACCAATAGGTGTGTCAATTTTTAATCATCCTTTGAGTTCATAGCGCTACTGCCACCAGCCTACCGTCATGCTGCGGTGCTCTAAGGATGGGACGCTTGAAGTCCTTGACTTTGTAAGGGTTACAGTGTCCTTAGTAAGCAGAAATCCATCACTGAGATGATTGGGCAATAAGCAGTTCAGTTCCAGGGTGTCATGGCCACACGGACGGAAAACTGGGGAGGCGGGCGGGCTGCAGCTAACGCCTCTGCTTCATTTTCCTTCGTAGGTCTTACCATTTGCTATGCTGTGTGCTCAACTTCCTATCTTTATTGTACGGCTCCCTCCACTAGACTATAAGCTCCATAATTCAGGGATGTTGCTTTAAATCGATCATACCCACTGCTCTGTGCCCAGCAGTGTCAGGCACACAGTAGAGGCTCGGTGCTTATGTGTTTTAGCGGAGTGAAGCAAGTGAGCCCGCACTGGCTGCCATATCACGTGCGCCGTGCTACGCTCTTCCAGCTTCCTAACAGCACTGTGAAGAAGGTATTGTTCTTTTTGACCAATAAGTGAGGGAAATGAAAGCTCAGAAAGTTTAAACAACTTGCTTAGGCATAGAGCTAGTGATCATCAAAGCCCATGGTCATCAAAATTTAGGAGATGAGATTGCTGTTACATGGTAACCTAATTTTCTTAATTCCTACGAGACTTTTCTAACATACTGAAAACTAGAGAGGTATAAAATGAACATTAGGGGGCTGGAGAGATGGCTTCCCAGTTAAGAGCACTAATTGCTCTTGCAGAAGACCCCAGTTTGAATCCCAGCACCCACGTGACGGCTGACAACGTCCGTAACTCCAGTTCCAGGGGATCCGATGCCCTTCTTCTGTCATCCATGGGCACTGTACTACATGGGTGCACTTACATACATGCAGGCATAACACTCATACACATAAAATAATAAATAAAAATAAAAAGAATACTAGTATATTGACCACTTAGCTTTATGCTATCCTTAACTTTTTATATTTAAATCAGATTGTTTTGATCGAAGGGAAAGATGCAGCTCTGTGTTCTCTTCCTTAGTCCCATTTCTCTCTGCATGTCGTTCCCTTGAGCAATCACTCCCTTCAACTTCACATTCATTGTGTACTGGTACCGTATCTTTATGTATCTGTAGAGAACACACGCACTGTTTCCTAACTTGGTGTAGATGATCGAAGACCCTGCACAGCTTTCTGTAACTTGCTTTTGACATTTTTCTGGTTTTGGGTTCATCCACCTTGAGTTGTAAGCTGTAGCTGAGTGGCCATTGAATACCACAATTTATTCCTTCTCCTGTTGATGAAATTTAGGTCACTGACAAATTTCCAACATTGGAAACTGGCTGCAATGACTATTTTTATATCTGTTTCCTAGTTTCCAATTGACAGCACCCAAAAGCACTAGAACCTTCCGTCTTAGTGCTAAATTGCTTGCCAGAGTAGTTTATATTTTCTTTCTTTTTTTTGAGACAGGGCCTCCCTGTGGCCACAGCTAGCCTGGGACTCACTATGTAGACCAGGCTGACCTCGATCTCACAGAGATCCTTCTGCCTCTGCCTCCTGAGTACTGGGATTGAAGGCATGTGTTACCATACCCAGTATAGTTTATATTTTGCCAGTACTTTATGAAGTGCCAATGGAAAGCATGTGAAATTTGCGACAGCCTAAATTACTACAATGATGCCTGTCTTTTCATGTGATTATTGTCTCATGGAATGACCTCTTCTGCAAATTGTTGTTTGTATTTGTTCCTCATATTTCTACTGGGATATTTATTTTTGAGACATTTAGAGGCCAGGGAGATAGTTCCATGAGTAAAGGCACTTGCTGCCAAGGCTGGCAACTTGATTTAAATCCCTGGGACCCACATGGTAGAAGGGAAAGAACCAACTCCCACAAGTTGTTCTCTGACTTCCACACATGCACCTTAACATGCACACGTCCTCCAATAAATAATACATAGATACATAATAATTTTTAAAATTATGTAGTTTATTATAAACTCTGGAGTTTAACCCTTTGATAGTTATGTGCATTGCAAAATATCCCCATCCCCTTTCCATGGCTTTTTTTATGTTTTAACTTTGTGGTACTTGTTAAGCAGAAGTTTAAAATTCAAATGTGACCCTTGAATGACTGCAGTTCCACCAACTGAACACTGAACACAGGGAGAAAACTAAGTCATGTGACAAACGGAGAACTAACAGCATGAGACATTATTTAAACCTATGATTGGAGAAGTGAGCTATAGCACAGGGGTGGGGGTAGCAAGCCTTGTGGAGCAGAGCAGGTTTTTGGATAGGTGGTGAGTGTCATTAAGAATTATCCTACAGGCATCCCAAAGCACAGAGCTGACCTGACGCCATTCCCTGGATCTTGTAAGATTAAAGGTAATTGCTCCAGGGCAGTTTTAGACATATATAGCTATGTCCGTTCTCTGAAGATTTTCTTGTGTCAGGTTTATAGAATTCATACACTTGAAGGAGGAAGTCTGCCCAAGCCTTTAATGGTTGTTATTCTTCATTCTCTCACTGGCGTCTGAAAACAACATAAATATCAAAATATGTTCTAAATTTAAGAAATCCAAGTGTCAATCTTGGCTGTGTTTTCCTTCATACTTCATAGTTTTTTAAAGAAATAGTTTCTTGCTGGGTGTGGAGGTGCGCACCTTTAATCCCAGCCCTCAAGAGGCAGAGGCAGGCAGATCTCTGTGAGCTCAAGGCCAGCCTGGTCTACATAGGGAGTTCTAGGCCAGCTGGGGCTATATAGTGAGAGCCTATCTTTAAAACAATTAAAAGAGAAGAAATGATTTCAGAAACACATTATTTCATATTTTCTTCTAAGAAGTTTAAAGATCTGTCTTTGTAATCCTTACTGCTTCTCGTTTGGATGTTTCTTTTCAGAAGCTGAAGGTTCTAATTTTATCTTTATGCTAAAATTCTTGCCTCAGAACACTTCACTGATTTGCATGCGTTCCCATCTCCTGGATCCTCCATCAACACTGTTATCTAAGGAAGGGAACGTGGACCTGGTAAGCTGACTTTCGGTCTTGCAGACTGGTGGTAGCATCTCTGGTCTGTCTCCATCTGTCCAGCACTGTCAGAACCCACAGCATCTCTTGCTTGGTGATAAAGCTGGGTGTCAACTTGCTGTGACCTTGCAGCACCTTGCCTGGCCTCTCTCCTCAGAGTCTGCACACCCCAGACCTTTACCTTCTCCATGTGAATTTAAGGATCAGATTGTCAGAATCAAACAACAAATTTTAGATTTCGGCTGAAATTCCATCGACTTTATGTATTGATTTGAAGAGAATGAATGTCTTTTTGAGGTTGATTCTTTCCAAACACAAGCTTTAATTTTCTTCTTGGAGATCTTTTTTTATTTGTGTGTTTCCTTGAAACAGGGTCTTGTTATGTAGCTCTGGCTGGCTTCTAACTCACTATTTACCACAGGCTGGACTTGAACTTGCAGAGACCTCCTAGAAGGCTGAGGCCTTCTGAGGGCTGGGAATACAGGCATGAGCCACAATGTCTGACAATAAAACACTGAAGGTATTAAAACTGTTTTTTTTTCCCCACAATATTTCAAAGTCCTTTTTAGTCTCAGTTGCAATTATGAATAATGTTATTAGTTTTAAAAATTATATTTCAAGTTAGTGCTGAGAATTTCAATGATTGTATAAAAACTGACCTCAGTAACTTCACTAAATTTTCATTTATTCTTTAAGTTAATAGACTCTTTTTTCCGTTTAAAAAGTTTTATTTATTTATTTATTTATTTATTTATTTATTTATTTATTTATTTATTTGGTGTGTGTGTGTGTGTGTATGTGTGTGTGTATGTGTATGTATCTGTGTGTGTGTACCTGTGTGTGTGTACCTGTGTGTGTGTACCTGTGTGTGTGGGCATGCATATCACAGTATGCATGTGAAGGTCAAAGGACAATTTGTGAGAGCCAGTTCTCTGCTTCCATCATGTGGGTTCTGGGGATTGAACTCAAGCTTGGCAGCAAGCCTCTTTACCCACTGAGCCATCTTCCAGCCTTGGGCTCTTCATTGTCAATAATCATAACATTGTACCTGTGTGTGTGTACCTGTGTGTGTGGGCATGCATATCACAGTATGCATGTGAAGGTCAAAGGACAATTTGTGAGAGCCAGTTCTCTGCTTCCATCATGTGGGTTCTGGGGATTGAACTCAAGCTTGGCAGCAAGCCTCTTTACCCACTGAGCCATCTTCCAGCCTTGGGCTCTTCATTGTCAATAATCATAACATCTATAAACAGACAATTTTTGTTTTTTTGTAATTCATATATTTACTTTTCTTATTGATTGGCTAAGACCTTTAGTATATATTTATTCAACAGTGAGAGGTTATTCCTGACTTCTCATACCTTGAATGGGAAAACTTGTAAAATTTCACTATTTAATTTAGTGTTTGTTGTAGAATTTGAAATCTTCTTTTATATTAAACAAATCCCCTTTAATTTCCAGTTTGCTAAGAGTTTTCTCAAAAGTCATACACGACAGGTGAATTGTAGATAATAAATGTTTTTTTTCTATATATACGTATAGAGATTATCATGTGTTTTTAAAAAAATCTATGAATACAGGGTGCTAATTAGCAATTTTTCAGATTTTGAATTATACTTGGAATTTTGGTACAGCCCTATTAATCATGATTTTTGGGGGGGGTGGGGGGACAGGATCTCCCTAGTCCCAAGCCTGCCTGGAAGTCATTATGTGGACCAGGCTGGGCTCTATCTCACAGAGATCCACCTACCTCTGCCTCCCGAGGGATTAAAGGCACATTCCACCAGGCCCTGTCTTAATCATGATTTTTTTAAAAAAAAAGTTCAAGCACAGCAGTGCATGCCTTTAATCTCAGCACTCAGGAGGCAGAGGCAGGCAGATCTCTATGTATTTGAGGTATCGTGGTCTACGTGGCAAATTCCAGGCCAGTTGGAGCTACATAAGTGAGACCCTGTCTAAAACAAAACAAAAACCTTCTGAATTAGTTCTGCTTAGAATTTTTCATCTGTGGAAAAAAATGCCTCGTTGAAACAATTGTCTTTTCTTCTACTGTTCCTGCCAGGCTTTGAAATTGAGATTAAATATTAATTTTCATAAACTAAGAATTATATTTTCTTCTAAGGTTAGGAAAGCTGGCTTGTAAAAACATTTTTGCCTGCTGTTTCTTATGGGAATAGAGAGATTTTTCTCATTCCTCTGATTACCTGTTCTTCTCTCACCGTACCACCTGTGCTCTGTGCTACTCTTAGCATCTCAATTCTTGCCATCTCTTAAATGTTCATCGTATTCCATTTTCCTCTGTAAATTATGATCTTATGTCTTAGTGCTGATCTCATAATTGATCCTATATATATGCCCTTCATGATTACTATAAATATATATCTGAATATATACAAATTGCCAACAGTGTCCAAAGTTATTTAGTATTCCTATGAAGGACAAAGACTTCGGCTGTTGAACTCTTCCTTCAACACTTGCTTCTCATTACTTCAGGCTATATTGTTTCCTAGAATCTGGTTGTTGCCTTTTTAAAAACACACATAAGGGGCTGGAGAGATGGCTCAGTGGTTAAGAGCACTGACTGCTCTTACAGAGGACCCAGGTTCCATTCCCAGCACCCACATGGCAGCTAACAGCTGTCCATAACTCCAGTTCCAGGGGAATCCGATGCCCTCTTCTGACCTCCACAAGCATTACATGACACGGGTACACTTACACACATGTAGGCAATACACTCTTACACATAAAAATAATAAACATAAAAAAAACCCACACATAAAGATTACTTTTGGGCCTTCAAGATAGCTCAGTAGATAAAGGTGCTTGCTACCCATCCTGAAGACCTGAGTTCGAGTCCCAGAACCCATATGGTAGAAAGAAAACCAACTCCCAAGGGTTGCCCTCCGACTCCATACTCATGCTGCGAGACACCCACCCATTTACACTCTCCTCCCCTCCTCTCCTCTCTTTTTCCTCTCTCTCTCATATACACACATACATACATACACACAAATAAATGGAAAAAAAGATTAACTTTTAAATTAGAGTTAGCCATTAATTAGATTTGTTTACAAATTTAAACTTTTCTCTCATGTGAGTACAGGGTCCTCAGATTCTTTTGCCTTCCTTCCTTCCATTGAGGATTAGGGGAGAGGAAGGCTGTAACTGCTTGAAGCAGCAGAGTGTGAAGGTAGTTACACTGTTACTGGGTTTAGATCATGAAAGAGCCCTTTGCCATGGGGGTGGTCAGGTACGGACAGACCCTGAGCCACCAGACGATACTGAGCCACAGAATCCATCCAGTCCTCGCAGCGCTGGGGTAACTTGCTATATAGCGATGATAACCAGAATATTGCTCTTTCTCATTTATCAGCTTATCCACAGCTTTATTTTTCTTCCTGTTCAAATTATCCTTTAACAGTTTGGGCTTTTACTTTTAAATGAAGATCTATGAGTGCCAACCTCTCTTAGTCTTTGTATAACTGAGTATGTCTTTCTGTTGCCCTCTTAGGTTGGCAGGTTTTTGTTCTCAATACAAGATATGACTCTACTGTCTTATGGCATCTCTTATTATTTGTGGCCATCTAATGATTATTCTTTTCTCTCATAGCTTTAGTCTTATGTTAATTCATAAATTAAAAAATATCATTGAGGATAAAATAAAGCTGTTTAGCCCTTTGGTGCATTCACCCGAGTCTGGCGTGACTGTGATCACAGAATGAGCATGGGCTTTGGGGTCAGATGGATCTGATTTTGAATCAGAGCTCTACCACTCGCCTCCTTGATCTTGGGTGAAGAAATTCAACAAGCTCCCTTTTCACCTTCGCAGAAAGGAACCTCTTTTTATCTGACTTGCAGCATTAAAGTGAGAATTAAAGGATCTATGCTTGCTAAATATTTGTTAAAATAGCATTAGCCTCTCTTTACTCATTACTGAATCTACTACGAGACAAGTCAATTTCCACACCAGCTTCCTCATAACATACTGAAGGTCAAATAGGGACTTGGGGCCGTAAGTGTGAAGCAAATGAAATACGCTGCCATAATGTCCAGAATCTATTAGGCTCTCCATAAATATTGTTTTGAGCTCCTATTGGTATTGAACCAGAGAAAGGTGGACAGGGCAGGGTAGCTTAGCAGAAAGAGCACCCCCTTGAACCTCAGAAGGAGCCCCTGTTCCTAGTGGCAGGCAGTCTCTTAGGCAACTCTTCTCCCTGGGTCTACGTGTGTGTGTGTGTGTGTGTGTGTGTGTGTGTGTGTGTGTGTGAATTCCTGCCTCTCAGAGCTTGGTGAAGGCCCAAGCAACACTGGCAACACCAGGGGCCTGATGTCTTGCAGATTCTGTGTAATGGAGAGCCAGAACACCTGAGTGTAGAGAAGCAGCCTGCAAGACTCACAGCCCCAACAGGTCTAGGAGCTACTCCCTGGCAGATGCCCGTGGGGCTTCTCGGGTCCTGTGCTGCACCACAAAGCAAGCATGAAGAAGAAAAAGTGACCTGTGGAAAGATAGACAGTACTGCCCTGGAAGCTGTCACCCTAGGGCTGCTCTTCAAACTGTTTTCCTATTGTTGTCTTCCAGATGTCCAAAACAATGAAATAAACTTGCACCTGGTAAAAATCCAGAAGGAAGGAGTGAGCACTGAAGTCCATCCAGGCTAGACCTCTTGTCAGATCAGCCAACCGAAAATGCCAAGTGGTTTTTGAAACAGAAATTTTACTTTGCTCAACTCCACCAGGATTAAAAGCACATCACCTGTTACCTTTGCTGACTAATTTTCTAGAGATACCGCTCACTGCAGAGTCTGGCAACTGTAGTTCAAAGCGCAGACTCTCAGCAAAAAGGAATTTCAGAGAAAAGGGTGAAAAGAACTTAAGAAGCTCTTAAGGGGCAGTTCTGGGAAGATGTGATGGAGTCCTCCACAGACCCCTTGGTATTGCACACTGTCATGGTCAGTCTGTTCACTTGGCACTTATACCAGTGCCAAGGACTGTGTAGGAGTTATCAGATATATAGAGCTGGCCCGTGTGGCTGGGGGAGGGGACCAGGGAACAGAGGGCTCTTTTTCTTAATTAGCTGTTTTCATACAGTGAACACATGACCCAAACACTGCCACCAGCTGGGTCTTTGACATATACAGGCAGACAGGGGGAGCTGGGCTTTTGTCTGTCGCAAATTCTTTCAACTTGCCTGTCACCCCAAGCTGCAAGATTCAACGAGTCAGATCAGCTGAACCATTTCAGATAGTTTGCTCAACCGACTCAGGGGCAGGTATTGTCTCAACCCACTCAAGGTTGAAAAATACTGTAGCAGTGAAATCAGGTTAATACCGCCACACAATGCTTTTACACCCCCCCCCATTTGCCTGGGCTTCCACCACATCCTAAAATGGTGTGTGATTCAAAAAGGAATAAACCCATTTTAAAGAGCCATACACCTCAGCAAGAAGTTCAAGCCATCCAGAAACCCTAATTGTTCTGCCTAGACTTCCAGTTTCACACTGACCGTTAACTCGGTAAAAACAAATGAGCTATGAAGAGGAACGCAGAGGAAACTACCTTTCCTGTGTAACAGGAGGTATTGAATAGCATGCTTGGTTTATGGATCGGTAAAGTGGAGAGTCATTGATAAAGTAAGCAGTGGAGGCTCTCTTTGTGCGTGTGTGAATGTATGTTTATGTGCAAAATGGCTGAATCTTTGATTTTTGAAGCAATGAAAAAAATCTCAAGATGTTCAACCATTTGCAGTTACGCATGAATGGTCTTTCCAGAGCTACAGGTAACATGTGTTAATGCTAACCTCACCAAACTGGAAGTCATCACAATGCCGTATCTGATGGTGCTGCCCAGTTGCCAGAGCGGTTCCATATGCAGCTCAAAGAACATTCCCACCTGTACCTGTAGCACAGGCAGATTCAGTGACTTCTAGTCAGTACTGGGATTAAAGACATCACCAACAAAATGCCTCTCCAAGTAGGTCAATAGCCTTTTCTGCACAGGGCCGTTTGTGACACCTGTGCATCGTTGTATGACACAACTGGAGAGCAGTGACAAGACCGTGAAAAGATAGATGGAAAAGTGCCAAATTAAGCCCACAGAGTTGATTGGCTTAATCAGAGTGTGAGAAACGAAGCCACATCTCTTCTTGCAAAGGAAAACAGAAAATTTACCAACAGTCCTTGGCTGAGATTCTGGGAAAAATAGAGGCCAAGCATTTGGTATTTGGTCCAGATAATGTCTTTCTGGGTTCCACCTCCTTTTGCTGATGACCTGGAAATTCTTTCTGATGAAAAGTAGAAAACTGTCCTACAGTATCCTCACCAAGTTGGGAACCAGGTTTCTGCCTCCAGAGATAGGACCTGGGGCTCTTGGAATGGTCATGTCTGTGGAGTTCTGCAAAGAACTGTCCCTGTGGAAGCAGTGGACACTGGGAACATCTGGCAAAGGATGCAGGGTCCCTGCTATTCATTATTCCTTAAATGTGGGTAGTTCTGTCAGGAAACTGCTCATTTCACATTGGATGCTTCACCTTTAACATGCAGCGTCCTCTTGTTCCCTAAAAGTCCTAATGATCACACACACACACACACACACACACACACACACACACACACACACACGCATCACCCCAAAGCACAAACACAGAATGAGTGATTCATATAAGAATACACCAGATGCATTTCAGACTGATATCCTTGTGATTTAGAAACATTGCATGAAACTCCACAGAATTAGATTTAGTGCAGAGTTCAGAGAAAAGTGTTTGGGTGTTGGGGGGAAGAGACTGGGGTGGCCTTACCAAAGCTGGGGGCACTGTGCAAGGTCATATCCCGGATCACCCTTGTGCCAAAGCAAGACCACATCAATAGGAACTGCTGAGCCACTTTCTTTAGGGACCCTTGTCTCTTGGCAGCCACCTATAAGAAAATGAATGGCTTTAATACTTCACACCTTCTACTATCTGCTGAGGGGAAGGGCCTATAAGTCTCTAAATTCAATACTCTGAAATAATGATTTTTTGACTTTTTGTTTCTAGTAATAAAAATCACTTAACTTAAAAATGAAATTTGATGGCATAATGCATGGTACATAATAAAGGGAACACAAACCTGGATGAATCAGGCACAGGAGATTCAGAGTCCTTCCTCCGGCCCCCCTCCAGCTCCCAGTGTTGGGGCCAGGTCTTCCCTTGGAACCCTAGAGCTCCAAGGCTGCTGAGGAACACCATTTGGGGCTCTGTGTTACCCAGGCATTCACAAAGACAAGCAATCATCTGCAGGAACTCTGGCTTACCAACCTTCACAACGCATCGGTCCACCATGGTATCCAGCCACTCGATGTAGGACTCAATAGGCGACTGCTCCTCCAGCAGGTGGTCAAACTCCTGGTACACTGTAAACAAAACAGAACCCCACACACCCCACTTCAGTTGTGTTTCCATGGAGGTACACCTTAAAGGCACAGAGGATTGGACTGTTTAGTTCAAGCTGAGATGAAATCCTTCCAACCCTCCCTGTGCTCCTTGCCAGTAGAGCCCACCATTCATCATTGTTACCTTTATTCTGCCTTTGTTCTCTCACTAATTACACTGGGAAATACTTAGGTATGAGGTCTTCCTGCTGGTTGTCTGATGTCATTATTGTCTGACACATTATCTGTGCTACAGCTATGATTCCCTAAATCCTTGCTCAGTGGTTAGCCAGAGACGTCACTATTCTCCTGCTCTCTGCCCAGTGATTAGGCACATGTGATGATCCAAATGTTTCTGGACTACAACGACATTGGACAAGTAGCTTAACCAGTCTCTCAGTGCTGGGCGTGTAGTAGTTACTTAATGCGTATTTGTTGAATGGAACCATCTGTTCCACTCTTCGCCCTGTCTTCAGCTTCATGTCAGGGAACTGAATGTACACGTGCTTTGAAATCAGTGAAGAGCTACAGAAAGTGATGCATGGCTCTGGACGTCTCCGATTGGAAACATCTCTTCATTGCATTTTTTTGGTGTGGTTTTTGTATGGGGAGCTAAATAAATGAAACCACAGTTGGAAATCTATACATTTCTCTTGTTTTCATGAGTCTAAGTAGTTTTTCTCATTTTAGAGGACCAGCCAGTTTGCTCTAATTTCCTTGGTTGATGACTGCTCTAAGGAGCCAGATACTCCTAATGCTTAGCACAAACATCGGCTTTAAGAGCACTGACTACTCTTGCAGAGGACCTGGGTTTGATTCCCAGCACCCACATGCCAGCTACCAACTGTCCATAACTCCAGTTTCAGGGGATCCAAGCCTTTTTCTGACCTCCATGGACATTGCATCACATGGGTGATGCATCACATTACACATGTGCAGGTAATACACTCATACACATAAAATAAGCATGAATAAAAATTTAAAAAAGAAATACATTTAGTTGCTCTTTCATTTTATAGATAAGATGTGTGGTGGTTAATACTGTCAACTTGACAGGCTCTAGAATCACCTAGGAGAAAAGCCTCTGGGCATGTCTGTGAGGGAGTTTCTAGATTAGGTTAATTGAGGTGAGAAGGCCCACCTTAACTGTGAGTGGCACCATTCCATGGACTGGGGTCCTGAACTGAATTAAAAGGAGAAAGCGGGCTGAGCACAAACATCCATCACTGTCTGCTTCCTGACTCTGGACCAGTGGCCTCAAGCTCCTGCCACCATGACTCCCCCATCATGAAGAATTGTACCCTTGAACTGTGAGCCAAAACAAACCCTTTCTCTCTTGTTGCTTTCGTCAGGGTATTTTATCACAGCAACATGAAAAGTAACCAATGACTAGTGTCATTATGACACTATGTTTTATTGAAATTAATCAACCTACTCAAAACCAGAAAAGCACTTGAGTGATGGGGCAGAATCTGGAACCTGGTCTGTGGTTGGTTCAAGTCCTGGATGTCTTTTTGGGGTTCTTGCTATATGTGATGGTGTCTATGTCTAGACTATCGTGCTTTGACTATTAAAGATGACAATGATGGTTGTGCACTAAAAATGCTAACAGATAATGTTCTCAAGCACTTGCTAAGCGCCAGGCACTCTCTTCAGTGACCTATATGGGTACACTCATTTAACCTTGAGGTAGCCTCTCAAGTGTTAACGTCATGGGGGCACAGGTGTGCCATGTTTCCTGTTTGACCTCAGTGCCTAAGGCTGCCTGGTACCGAGTAAATGAGCAGCTGTTTGTTTAATGACTAGATGAACAACCTAATGAGTTAAATACTGTCATTATCCTCCATCTACAAAAAAGGAAACAGAAGCACTTAAAGATGAGTAAGTGTCCAAAGGTTTCACAGCTAGTGAATAAATGAGTTAAGATTCAAAACAGTCCCACTCATGTACACTTCATGAGCACTGCACATGTACTAAGCATGCAGTGCTGTTGCTGTCTGTTGTGGCTCTAGGCCTCTGTCCTGGGGGGCAGGGCAAGAGTAGGCGTGAGGTCAACGACACAGATCTCAGGAGATAGTAGTCATCAGCAAGACGCCAGCAAGTTCGTTTATTGTGCCGTTAGGGCTTTCTTTTAGCGGCCCCCCCCCCGCCCCCCGCCCGATCCTCATTG
>NW_008346683.1:4978367-4995730 GCF_000622305.1 Nannospalax galili
TTTAGCGGCCCCCCCCCGCCCCCCGCCCGATCCTCATTGGTTCATTTGGCTATGTGTCTCCTCTTCATTGGTACGGCACGCTGGCATCTGTTTGCGTCATTTGATGCTGTGCTTTATGGCAGGTTTTAGGTTAGCCTGAATAACGGAAGTATTTACCAGTCCATTTCCCCAAACAGTGTTTTTCCCCATTTAGTCCCTCCACATTATTCTCATGTTATGGAGTGAGAAACCAAGATTATTATGCACTGGAGCCAAGATTCAAGTCAAGGTGTTTTGGACAACTCAGCCCGATTCTCTTACTTATTCCTCCATTAACACTAATTCTAAAAGTATGCTCAAATACCAGTATGCACCTTGTAAAGCTAAAGCGAGCCGAGCATCCCCAGGCAGGCTCTACATCATGGATGTAATGGTGGCCCTGAGAGCAAGAGTTTGCAGATCTGTCAGCTGCTTGTAAGGAAAGTGGAGTACAGCACACAGTTACCCCTAACCCTGCTTAGACTGACCTTTGGGCCATTTCCCTTTGTTTCAGGGACTTTCCCCCATCTGTTTGGGAGGTGCAGGGATGACACCCATGTATTGGGTCACCTGCCTTCGGGCTTGGTATCGGTTCTCAACCTCCCCTTCCTGGTGCTGCATCACATATCATTGTCTTCTTTGGCAAGATACGGCACCATTGTAAATCACCTGTTCAGCTTCTGACTTGCCGTGAACTCTGAGCTCCATGTGGGAAGGGCACCATCTATCTGGTCACTGCTCTTTGCCCAGCTCCTAACACTAAGCCTGATCCAGGACCAGCTGGGTTGAACCAAACCATAATAGAATTCTAGCTTCAAAGGGCCACCATTCTACTCTGCATCTAAGGGTACTTGAAGAGAAACCCCAGAAGGTTCTTTCTTGGAGACAGAGGCTGCAGTGACCTCCATGGTGCTCCAGCATTGGGTCAGAACCTGTTCCTGTCCACTAGTTCTGCTTATTGAATTTCTCCCTAAGTCTGGTTCCTATTTTCCTCCCCACAAGAGGCGCTGAGGGGAAGAGAGAAGCCAGTGTAGAGCTGCAGTAAGTGGTGGTGGCTGACACTGAGAAGTAGGGTCGGTCTGGTGGGTTTCCATTCCTCAGACATTACTGGACACCAGCTCCATGCCTGGCCCATCGGGAGGCCCTGGGGACATAGTAACCAGAAGTACCCCAAGGGCTGAGTGTGGGGGGGGCATGCTTTCTCTTAACCTTTTAGCTAGGATTGGGGGAAAAGCGGAGGGCTGAGGAGATGGCTGAGTGAGTAAAGGGCTTGTTGTGCAAGGTGAGGGCCCTAGAACCCACATAAAAAGCCACGCTCAGCAGCAGCACATCTGTAATCCCAGCACCTACAGAGAAATGGGAGGCAGAGACACAGGAGGATCCAGAAGCAGGAAGGCCAGCTAGCCTGGCATACATAGTGAGAAATAAAATATCTCGAATAAACAAGGTGGAAGATGAAAACAGAAGCTGTTCTCTGGTTGTCAAGCACACTGTGGCACACATGCATCTGCACACACACACACACACACACACACACACACCAGAAAAACAAAAAAAGAATCATGACTGAAAGTGTTTGGAAAGGCCCTGGACCCCCTTAACTCACCCACGTCACAACATTGGTCTTCTCTGCTCCTTCACAATAGGAGCTCTGGCTCCTGGTAGTGAGGCTGATATGAGGCCCAAGTTCAAGGTCTAGCACTGCCACTTAGTGACTGTGTGACCCTGGGGAAGGCCCATCAACTCTCTAGGGCTGAGTCTTCTCAAATGTAAAATGGAGGTGACATAAGACTGTCTCTAATGTGGCCGATAAGTAGAATTAATGAGACCACACATGCAGTGGGTTTGCTACAGTATTTGACGGAGAATGGGCAGCTGATAGACAGCATTATTTTAGTGGTTTTCTTTAAGGCTCTTAACAGTGGACAAGTAGGCTGGGGGCACCTGTGGAGGAAGGCGGCGAGCCTGAGTTGAATCCAGGGTTTGGCCAGGAAAGAAGCTTCGGGGAGGGGCTGCATTTGCTTTTGAGGAGGCCTTAAACAATGGAAGAGTTCTCTAGCAGGAACATCTTAGAGACGGCTGTTGGTTCATAAGCAGCTCAGGCTTTGACTGGCTAGCACTAGACAGAACTCCTCAGAACAACAGTGCAGGAAGCAGACCCTGGAACTCAAGGCTGTGGGCATTTCTTTCTTTAGTATTTTATTTTATTTTTATTTTAGTTATTTATTATTTTTATTTTATGTGTATGCATGTATTGCCTGCATGTAGGTAAGTGCACCCGTGTCGTGCAATGCCTACAGAGGACAGAAGAGGCTGTTGGATAACCTGGAACTGGAGTTATAGACAGTTGTTAGCTGCCATGTGGGTGTTGGGATTCAAACCCAGGTCTTCTGCAAGAACAACCAGTGTTTCTAACCCCCAAGGCATCTCTCCGGCCCCAATATTTTATTATTTTTATCCTAACTGCTGAGGCATCTCTCCAGCCCCAGTATTTTATTATTTTTACTTTATGTGTCTGAGTATTATTGCCTGCCTGTATGTAAGTGTACCTGTGTCATGCAATGTCCAAGGCGATCAGAAGAAGTTGTCAGATCCCCTGGAACTGGAGTTACACACGGTTGTTAGCTCCCATGTGGGTGTTGGGAACCAAACTCGGGTCCTCTGCAAGAGCAGCCAGTGCTCGTAAATGCTGAGCCATCTCTCCAGCCTGGTTGTGGCCATTTCTAAACAGAACCTCTTCTTGGTGAGCCTTGGAATGACAAGACCACTCACCCCACAGAGAAGGCTTGAGTGTCTCAGCCATCTGCCCTTTCAGCAAGCTCTCAGCATCAACCGACCTTCCTGAAAGTTCTTAGATGGTATACTGACTATGCTTCCTGCCTACATGGACCTTTTCCCCTTCATGTGAAGGAACAACTGGCCAGAGTGAGGCAGTGGCCTGGTGAACCAAACAGCAGTGAGATGCCCTGAGCAGTCAGCTGGGCTAAGGATCTGAGGAGGAACAGAAGTGTCTAACAGTGACAGGTGATGGGCCCCTAGTGTTGTTTTACTCCTGGGAGTAAACATCTTGCTCACATCAGGGCTGCTCTGGAACCACACTTCCACATAGGAAGTCTTTGTCCATGTGGATGCCAATGTGACTGAAAGGTTCACCTACATACAGGAGACTCTGACTCATGGTCACATGACCTTCCATTGAAATACAGGCAGCTGTCTCCACACTGACTTCCACTGAGACAGGCAATAATCTTCAGTTTTCATTCCCTCTGGCACTGCCTTGGAGGTATGCTTGGCATTCAGGGTCACATGTGGGGTCCTTTGCAGGACATTGTGTGCTGCTCAGATGTGCCAGCCATGTTGACACATCCTCTAAGTCAACCCCTGTCTGGGCTGATCCATTTAACAAGAACAATAAGACAGGATTTAGGGGGAAGGACAGGGTGGGAATGCCACTTAAATATTTACCAAGATACTTTTTTTTTCTTTTAGGAACAGAAACAGAAAGACAGCAATCCCTGGTGGGACACCTTACACTGGATGATGAGTCTGCGGTGCTCCTCCCGAGAGTCCTCCATGGTGTACAGGGTCTGCTTGGTAATGCTGTTCAGGTCCACATTCCTCCAGTCCTCCAGCATCTGGAATGTGATGTCTGCGCTGTGAATCACCGTTCGGGAGGCCTGGAATCCAATCCAACTGATTTGTCAGTACATGGGCTGTGAGGTTAACACCCCAACCTCCATTTCCTTTTATGCCTTTTGAGTAGATCTGCTTATAGCATTTTGCAGACTACTCTGTAATCCAAGGAAACTCAATTTCAGGGAACAACAGGCAATGCCATAACTATGTGGTGAGCACCGTTTCTTTCTGTGGCTCTCTCCTCCCAACTCTTTCTCCACCAAGGTGACCCCGGTCAGGCCAAACCCTGCAGTCCCCAGATTTTTTGGTTTTGACCTCAACAAACAATAGGACGAAGCCCAGAGATCTGACTGCTTTCGATGTAACCTGGTGGGATGGAGCTCTGTGTTTAATAACCTTCATGCCTCTAGTGCCTGAAAAGTACCAGGGCCACCTGTAGGAACCATTCCTGCCAACCCTGGGCCTGTTGACAGAGTTAATCCCAGAAATATCACAATGAGTATTTTTCACATAAATGTATTATCCCACACTGTAAGGTCTTATTCAGATTGGTTTGCTTTGCACTGATTGTGTTGACACCACAGAGCCTTTGCACATTGTGTTCCCACAGACCAGAACATTCTTCTCCCACCTTGCCCTACTAATCCTACTATCCTGATGACACAGCCTCAGAGTAATACCCGTGGAGAGCCTTCCTTCTCTGACCATTTATCTTTGTAGAATATTTAAATATCCTATCCTTCACTATTCTCTGTTTCTACCCTGTTTCCTTGATAACAGTCATTTTTTATTTTATTTTGGGGGGTTGACTTGTGTTTTCCTGATGAAGGCAGGCACCACTAAGCATACTGTCTGGTATGCAGTGGGCACTCAAAAGATTTTGTGGGATGAGATATGAGTGCCAAGCTGCTTGCCTGCTTAGTGTATCTGAAAGAGCCTGACTATTTGGGGAAGTCTGGTTGGCTCTTTAGTTTGACTTGCTCTGGGTGTGTGTTTAGGAAAGTTCACTGGGCTCAGACAGACCATGGTGTTTCATTCCCATCATTAACCTCAGCCCAGAGCTCTGGCTGGTCCAGGAATGTGTCTGAGAGCTGTCCAGTGAAGTTGGAAAGGTGGCATTTGCTGACTAAATTGCATACTGTCTATGTGTGCAAAGTGGAGAGGGGACTGTGTGCATGCATGCACATGCACACTTGTGACACATAATTGTGTACATGGAGGTAGATTGTATATGTGCGTTAAAGGGGTAAAATTCTTCCTAAAGTACCTAAGCTACAGAGGGAAACACCAAAACCGTGTCTATGTTTTCAGACAGAACCCAAGGCTTGCTCTTCTAAGTGAAAGAGAACAAGAGGGCTGGTGATACCCTTTGAAATACAGAAAGAACAGTGTTTCTTGGTGTTTCTAATATTCATGTTCTTCCCTGAGTTCCAGTAATCTGACAGATTCTGCTTAATCCCCAGAACAGTGCCCAGCATTTGCCTGTGTTACAGCTTCTCTCCAGCCCTAAAGCATTCCCTGTGCCTTTTGTATGAGGATCCCAGCTGGCATCCCATGTAAACATTGAATAGCCAGTACCCAACCAGAGTCAGACAGTATCTGAACATGTAAAGGGGACAGGCAGGTGACATAAACAGGCAATGTGGATCAACTCTGAGAGTGAGAACTGGTGGGGGCAGGGGAAGGACAGGGCCATCCTTGCTGAAAGAAGCTATGTCATCCAGCTGCCTGCTACCCAAGGGACCTGCTGCTCTGGGCAAGCTGCTAGCTCTTGAAGGGTTTCTACACACAATTTGGGTGTCCAGATGTCATGTTTGGTGAATGGGAAACTAGCATCTACTGGGTAGAGGTCAGGGATGCTGCACAATTTCACCCCCAAATGTCAAAAGTAGTTGACAACCTCTACTACTGGGTACCTAAAACACTGAAAGGGTCAGAGGTAACTGGATGTTAGAAATGACTGTGTCTATAAGTTGAAACTTTAGTTATGGGCTGGGGGATTTAGTCCTTTCCTGTAGATATTAAACACAATGGAGAGAGTGCCCTGATTCTCAACCGGACCAACGCCACAGGAAGTTATCTGTGTGGATGTACCCTGCCCTTTGCAATGACTCAGCAGTGGGTTACTACAAATGACAGAGGATGGCCACCTGACAAAGATGGTTCAGCGATGTCTGCCTTCTTAGAATTTGGGAAAACCTTCTCGACACTGCAACAAGAAAACAAGCAGTTAGAAACGTTTGTTTTCGTGCCTTGTGATCCAACCTTAGATTTCCCCAGGGGCGGATTCAAACGTAGCTTTCCTTTTTGTCCTAACTTTGTCTCGCCCTCACCGCCCTGTTCCTTTTTATGTCCTCACCGGCAAACCCCTGAATATGACTCTTTGTTCTCCCATCTTGGCTCCCTCAACAGCTATTTCCTAATGGTGATATTTGGGGTGCAGATTTCAAAGTCATGCACACGCCACACTCGCAGGTGTGAGAAATGGCGGCATCAATCAGCCGTGAGTAAAAGCAATTATTCACTTGCCTTTCATTTTGCTAATTGCAAGCTCAATCACTTCTTCCATAAATAATTGCAGGAATCAAATGACAGCTTTGAAGAAGCCCCTTTAAAAGTAGCATGTCTCATCGGAACCTTGACTGAGCCCAGCCCAGGTGTGGGGGCCCAAGGGCGCTGCTGGGATTGAACCTGGGCTGCCCCTCAGAGCTTGGCATACATCATCTATCATTGTGGCCAAAAGATCTCTGGGACCTATTTGCAGGTTTTGACATTTAGGAAAAGCTCTGTTTTCAGAGCCAACATAAAATTATCAGATGTAAGGGGACTTTATGTCTGGATCTTTGAAAAGTCCTGTCCCTGTCCAATGTCTTCATTCTTCCCAAGTCTTACCCTTTGGGGGGAGTGAGTGGGCGCAGGGTGTGGTGGGGGGATGGTGTTTGTGTCCATCCTCTTGCACATTCTCCAAATACCCAGGGTCCCTGGGAAGGACTGCTGCCCCTGGGCACACACAGGTGGAAGGCCCAGCCCACCTCTTCCTCACTGCAGACTTTGGATGGGTTGTTTTGTCGGCGTAATTAAAATGGGCACGGGGTATTCTTCTCATTAATTTCTGAACTGGTCATGCAATAGTCAGAAATTTCCCTAGGATTATTCTAATTTGTACTCAGAGCTGGCTTGGTTTGAAAAATTGGGTGTGGGGTGGAGGGATAAGGAAGGGGTGCGGGAGATGAACTTCTAATTTTCCAGGCCGATCAATTGTTAATCCTGCTCCTTAATTACTTTTTCTTTAACTTTGTGATGTGGAATTTAGTGCTGAAGAAAAGAAAAGAACTGAGAGCCGTGAAATAAAGCGAGCTTTATCAATAGGTGATGGGCACTGCAGGCGGCCTCAAAGCGTCTGAAAGGGCTCCTTTGCCTGCAGAGAGAGGGTAATTTGATCGCCTTCATTTTCCTCACTGGCACTTGTTTCGGGCAAGAATTGCAAGCTGTATTCAAATGGGGCTTTAAGAAACATATATTTTAAAGCCTTGTTTTGCTTAAAATCATCTCATCTTTGTTTAATAGCAACAAATGAGCTGTGCACGAGTCTTCGCTGCCCGCAGATGCATCGAGACAGAAAAGTCAAACCAGCTTTCTCAGATTCAGCTAAGTGCTGGGGAATGAGAGGTGATGCTCAGCAAAGAAAAGATGCACGGGCCCAGTCCTCCTATGAGAAATATTAATTTGGCTTCTAATTAGGGAGAGAATATGTCGACGCCTCAAGCTGTTCTCTATCTGCAGTCTCTGCCTTTTGTGAACGAGAGCTTCAAGGAAACTTCAGAGCTCTGAGGTCACATCCACTCAAGCTTAATTTGTTGCTCCTAATCACCAGCTGTGTGGCTGAGAGGCTTTGAGGGAAGTTTCTTTGCCTCTCAGGGCCTCATCTGCAGATAGGGACACCATTCCCTACATAGTGGTGGTGGCTGGAGTTAGGAGAGTTGTGTTGATGGGCTGCTTTGGCAGCAGACAAGGTGACTAGGAGTGAACTCCGTTGTTGTCACTTACTACCTCTCTATGCCGGAATTCCCTCTCTGTAGGAGAAGTGTGCTGTCCATAACAAACATTTTATAAAGATTAAATAAGTTTATGCATAGAAAACAGTTAGCCTAATTCCTGGTGCTTGGTCAGCACACAGTACATAGTAGTTGTTATTTTATCAACAAGCCCACATGAAAGGCGAGGCACTAAAATGTTACTCTCTCCTCCATTCTGCTCCTAAGTTCAGTACTTACATTCAAATTTGATGTTTCGTAGGTTTTCTGGGAGGTCGTGGAGAGCCACCTTTAGCCACTCATCCAGCTGCTTGGCAAACTTTCGAATCACTTGCGTTAAGCTAAAGACAGAAATGATACATTTTAAGTGTCTCTTATATTGCTGAATCCTTGGAGAGTTTTATTTCCCATAATCCTGTTTTTGCTTCTACCAATAGATGCCACTCATCAGAGTGGCTCAGAGTCTGCAGCCAGCAGCCCACACCTTTGAAGAGCTGGTGGCTTTGGGGGAAAGGCTCATGGGTATGGGTGCTGGTCCATGATGCACAGTGGTGGGTAAAAGCCACTGCAAGGTGAGGTGGCATCCAGAATTCTCTCTCTAAGAGCAAAACATGCCTGGTGGTGTTTTGAAAGAGCCTTGTATGAGGGGTGAAGGCTGTGGGCCTTGGTCTAAGAAAGCTGTTTTGCAATTGACCTCCACGCCCCATGTTTTCGCACAGTCTTGTTCAAACTCCCCAGCCTGGAAGAATCCTGTCAGCAGCATTTGGAGCTGCCTGCCTGCCTACCCAGCCTGCCATTTGGTGGGATCATAAAAGCAACAGCTCATTAAATTTTTTTTACATTTATTTATGTAGCGTGGGGTGGAGGTGGGGGTGGAGGGGTAGTTACGTGTGTGTCACAGCGTTTATGTCCAATACAGAGGACAACTTGTGAGAGATGGTTCTCTCCTTCTGTCTGCCATGTAGGTTCTGGGGCTCAAACTCAGGGTGCCAGGCTTGCCAACAAATACATTACCCACTGTGCCGTCTTGCTTGCCTAGCAACAATTTATTTTAAATTGATAAAAAGCCCTAATACAGACTTGAAACCATAGTAGATTTTGAGGATGGAAATGGGAGGAGGCTAGACCCGAGAAGTAATAAAGGGGCATAGGGTCTGGTATGAGATGGGAACTTGGAGTTGAGAGAACAATATGCAGCAATTCCAGACCGACCATCAAACTACCTGCTCATAGCCCCAGACTCAGTTTCCTCACCAGGGTCCTCCTTGGTCAAGCTGGATACAGGGACCTCTCCCCAAGTGGATCATCCACGTCACCCCAATTCAACATATGCCACCCACCCTGCCCTGGTTCAGTCTCTGCCATCTTCTGTCAAATCATGCCACCAGCCTCCACCCCACTAGCAATTCCTGCCCCATTCTTTCTTCACCCACTCTTCCCTTTCCATGACTAGTTGATGCTAACCTTCTCTAAGACCCTCACACCTCCAGGATCGTCTTCTTCACCAATAGGTGGTATAAGGGAGGACCACGGTCAACATCCTGTACCTACAGGAATCATGTACCTTCCTCCTAATAGAATCAGGGATACACTCTCCTCTTGACCTAAGGCTAAATCCCTCATCTCTCCCTGCCTTCCTAGGGGCATTATGTTACTGACTGCCCTTTCTCCTGTGAATTCATCTTTTCCTCTCCATTGGATCATTCATTCCTCTGGTCATTGTAATGCATTCAAGAATGACTCGCCTTGAGAAAATAAAATCATTATTTTTAAAATAAAGGCATATTTCTTTTTAATATTTTATTCATTATTTTCATTTTATAGGTATGAATGTATTGCCTGAATGTGTGTAAGTGTGCCTGTGTCATGCAATGCCTGCAGAGGTCAGAAGAAGGCGTCAGACCCCTTGGAACTGGAGTTTCAGACAGTTGTGAGCTGCCATGTGGGTGCTGGGAATCAAACCCAGGTTCTCCCCAAGACCGATCAGTGCTCTTAACTGCTGAGCCATCTTTTCAGCCCCATAAAAGCTTATTTCTAATCCCCTTTCTGAATGTCCTTATTCATTTTACTTTTAGCATACGGCTTCTTTATTGTTTCTTAGTTGGTGGGCATGGTCACCCTTACTCTTCTCCCCTTCCCCATATCTTTGAGTGACATCTATTGTTATTTCCCGTGGCTTATGGCTCATCACCTCCCCTGAGAAGCTTTTCCTGACCACCCAACCTAACATAACTTCCCAAATGACTGTCCTGTTAACCTGATTATTTTTAAACTATAATTTAGCATTGCTTGGCATTGGAGATGGGATGAATTCATATACTTATATTCTACCTCATCCACTAGATGTAGAATCCCATGAGGGCAGGTGCTTAGTTTTCATGACTTTATTTCCCAGGGCACTCAATAAATACTTAATGAAAATGGGGGTTAGGGCGATACAAAGAATGGCTTACATTTAAAAAAAAAAATAAGGGGCTTGGGAGATGGTTTAGTTGGTAAAGGGCTCTCTGCCTAGATGTGAGGACTTGAGTTTGGATCCCAGCACCCTATGTAGAGCACAGGCCTGTAATCCTAGCCCTCCTATGGCAAGCTGGAAAGCAGAGACAGGAGACTCCCTACGAGCTTTGGAGTTACCTAGTTTGGTATACACAACAGTAAGCAAGAAACCCTGTCTCAGACAAGGTAGAAGGTGAGGACCAATACCAGAGCATGTCTTCTGACCTCCATGTGTGTACATGCCAACACCTATAACATAAGTTACAAATAAATGCCTCTTATTTCCTATATCCTCTAAATCACCAGCTTGTCTTTTTTCACTCCACAGACACTTCTTCAGAGTTACCCAGACTTTTGGTTACCTTCTACATTCTCATTGGCTGCTGCCTCATTCCTGTCCCTCAGCCTACATGGCTGTCCCCTGAGGTAGTGAGCTCTATCCAAGGCAGCAGACCCAATGGACTCATTTTGGTTCCCATCTTGCTGGGCATCTTAGCAGTCCATCTTTGACCCCATCCTTCTCTGGGATTCTCCTTGCTTCCCATGGCACTGGTAGCTGCTCCTCAGGCAGAGCTGGGCACCCTCCTACCTGACATTATAACATCATACAGCTCTTTGGGTCTAGTTCTGGGCCCCCTAAGAAAGCCTTATTCCTCTCTGGGTTAGTAATTTCTCCATGCCCACAGTGTCCACCACCTACACTCACATTTATAGCCACGGCACAGAGGTCTGCAAAATAGCGGGATCATTGTGTATGTATATGGTACCTCTATTCACAAATCCCTAAGGCATGTTGGATCCAATGTGCCCAAAATGAACTCTTGCTTCCCCTTTCAAACCTGCTTCTTTTCTTGAGTTCTCTATTTAGGAATGAAACTCTACTTTTCACCAAGTTTTGTTTTCAGATTGCTTCTTACAAAGTGTTTCACACAGACCCTAAGAAGGGACAATAAAACAAACCTCCAAGTACCAATGACCCAGCTTCAATAACGACCAGTATTTTGCCAGTTTGATTTACTACAGGGCCTCTTCTCTGGAGGGTTTTAAGAAAATCCATTATGTAATTCACTGTCAGAAATTTACTGTACAAGTTTCACATGGTTTAAATATGCATGTCTGTGTATATATGCACACGTGTGCATGCATTTAAAACCTCCGTTCTGTTAGAACACCTAGCATAATGAATTGTAATTCCCTGATAATATCTAAAGCTCACTTTATTTTTCACAATTTTCCACTTCCCTTAAAGACACGTTAGTTTGCTTGAATCAAAGAACATGCATATATTGTAGATAAGATATAATACTGTCTTATGCAGTATCTTAAACTTTCTAAATTCTATTTTGTACCACTGATGCATTGGCACATCCTGTTATTCATTCTGTGGGATGTTTCACACTGATTTGCTCTATTTCTTCCTTATAGTGTCATTTAATCTATTCACCTATCCTGTGAACTTCATGATAGGTCTTAAGATCTGATTGAATTCAGTTACAATATTTTTAGGCCAGGAAACTATCGATGACGCCTTGCTGCATCTATCAGGAGGATGACAATGGCTCAGTGCTCCTCTTTCAGTGCACCCATGATGTGCACTAGTACTAGTGTTCCAACACAGTCTCTTGCCCCCTTTAAACAAGGGTTCCAACTTACTTCTCAAGGGCAGCCAACGTTCTCCCTTTCTCTCTCTTCAGTCTGCCATCTCATCACACTGGGGCTCCAACATTAGCTTCCTAAGACCATCCCCAATGCTTGCTTTCTACTCCATCCCATCACATGAAGGGGATTTCCTCAAATGCGTACAGTGTCGATGTTTCCCCGTTGTGTTAAAAGTCCTCAGTCCTTTCACACCTTCTTAGAATGAAAGTCCAAATCCTCACCCCAGCCCTCCAGCAGGCTCATATTCCAGCCTTACCTCTCTGTCTCTGCCTTGCTCTTTCCTGGGTTCACACTTCAGCCCCACTGGCCTCTGCCCAGTTCTCTCCTACCCAGGGCCTTCACCCTTGAAGTTCTTTCCACCAAGAAAGAACTTCCTTAATTCATTGCTCAGCTCCTCTTCATCTATCTCATCATAGAGCAGCTGCTACTTCCATAAGAAAACTTTCCCTGAAGCCCCCAAGATGAGGTCAAAATCTGCAGTTATTCCTTTTGGGAGGCACCATGGTTGCGATAGCTGGATCATTCTGTACTGATTTCTGTAATTATCTGATTGGCCCACATCTTCATTAGACCATACACTCTGGAGCAGAGGGCAAGGGCTAGATCTGCTTTGCCTCTCACTTTAGTCTCAGCACCTAGCACAGTACCAGACACATAGTAGGCATGCACAAAATGTTTTTAGATGAAATGAATGGATGTATATCTCCCAATCCTCTGATGGGGAAAGCCCAGATATTCTCTATAAGGCCCTGCCCAGCTGTCCTCATCCCTCCCAATGAGCTCTGACTGTAGCTGTTCCCTCTAGCCTTCTGGTTTCCCATTCCTCCAGCACTGGCCTCCTTTCTGGTTTTCTAGCACCCTAAGCCCTTGTCCACTTTTCTAGGACTTTGGACATTCTTTTTCCTCTACCTGGAACATTCTTGCTTCAGAGAGTGGCAGAACTTCCTCCTTTACCAACTTCAAGCATTGGTCCAGCTGTTGACACCATTGTTCTCTTTCCATTATGAAAGCCCCACACTGTCTCAATACTCGATCCTAACATGGATCTTTAAAAAGATTGCTTTGGCTTCTGCAATGAAAATGAACTGTAGGAAGATAAGGACAGAATAGAAAGCCCTATTTGAACATTATTGTAATAACCTAGGAGAAGGATGGCTTGGCTAAGAGCAGAAGAGTGGGGGTGGTACGCTAAGGTCATATTCAAACATTTTGGAGGCAGAGGAGGCGGAGTAGATATGTACAGATGAGGAAGGAATGGAATTGTGTCTTCCTGAAAGAAAAGGGGGTGAAGCGCTGCTGGGCTGTAGAAGATTCTTCCTAAGCATTGAATGCAGAACAAATCAAGAAGACCGAGTGTGTCATCATGAAGGCAAGTTCCAACAGGTGCTTGTTATTCACACACTGGATCTGCATTCTGAGTGAAAAAGAAGACTTCTCAGAATATGTGCCACTCTCCACAGAGGCCAAGATTTAGAGACGTCCTAGGTGACTGCCCAATGGCAGGGAGGGCAGCCTGCCACTCTCCACCCAGGGCATTGCCATTACTGGCACGCAGCTGGAGCTGGGAGCTGCCCTTTGTTGGGAAGCAGAAAGAGAGCAGCAGAACTGTGGATGGGCCTTTGGCTTCAGACAGTTGTTTGCTTTTATT
This sequence comes from Nannospalax galili, assembly GCF_000622305.1. Lineage (NCBI taxonomy): Eukaryota > Metazoa > Chordata > Mammalia > Rodentia > Spalacidae > Nannospalax > Nannospalax galili. The sequence continues at coordinate 4,991,859 of NW_008346683.1, forward strand.
AAGCTGGAGAAAAGTGTGGAGAGATTCAGCCCAGAAGATTCTAAGATTCTATTTTAAGACTCAAGGTTTGGGGTTATAGTCTTTTCTTTTTACTCGTGTGTGTGTGTGTGTGTGTGTGTGTGTGTGTGTGTGGGCACTCACATGCCAAGGCACACATGTGGTGGTCAGAGGTCAACTCTGGGTGTCAGTCCTCCCCTTCCACTTTGTTTACAACACTGCCTCTCTCGTTGCTGACTTCTGCATAAGCCAGGCTAGCTAGCTGTTCCATAAACTTCCAGAGATTTTTCTTTGTACCTCCCATTTCCCGTAGAGGCACCGGAATTACAATTTGCACTACTGCCTCTAGCTTTTTCATGGGTTCTGAGGCTCCATACATAGGTCAAGCCTGTGCTGTAAGCACTTTTCCCACTGAACCATCTCCTCAGTCTGTAGTCTTTCAGGAGTCATCTAGATATTGAAGCTGCTTTTCTGTGGTGTCTATAAGCAAGTGAGGCGCTGCCTTCCTGACCACCTGGTTTTGGAGATGCTTCCCCAAATCTTAGCCATGCCACCTCCTGCACCACCTGCTGAGCCTCTTCTTGACCCTCCTACCTTCATGGGAACCCATCTGTAGCATGCCCTCCTTCTTTAGTCCCTCTCCCATCTTCCCACCTTGGTTGGGGCTCAGGGTCAACCCAACACATCTGTACAGATGGCTCTCATGTCTGCAGATCTAATTTCAGCCCTTCTTCTGCATCTCAGCCTTAAACTTGCACTCCAGCACTTTCCCAATTCTCGAGTCCCTGAGTGACCTCTGGCTGTGATGCCGTTAGAGCAGCAAGGAAGGGCTAACAGCAGGCACCTGTTAATGAGTGTGCGGTGCAAATGTTAAACACTTCACACATACTTTCTTGTTTAATCTTCACTTCACCCTGTGAAGTGGGATATTATTAGTCCTACCAGAGGAGTGAGAACCAAGGCTCAGAGAATCCGGTGCTTTGTCCAAGGAGATCCAGCAAGAGGCAGAGCCACGGTTCACGTCCAGGTCTGCCTGAGTCTTGCCACTTATGCAGTCTCATGTGGTAAAAATCCTTGTGCTGGGCACTTCGGTTCCCTCGTGCCTCATCATCTCCAGTGCCATCTTCTGATTTCCACGGCTGTTCATTTGACACCTCTGGCTTGGTCCTTGGTATCAGCTCTTTTTATATTCTGACCAATCTAACACATAGGCATTCACACATATGTACACACATGCATGTGCACACACCTGCCTTTTTCTTGTGCTGTATCATTTGATAGCATCCATCCTTCTGCCAATATCACTTGGAAGAGGTAAGAAAACAAACTTTGAGAATGACAGATCTTTCCTGCAAATAAAGATGGATGATTCATGGTTGACACGTCATAGTGCCATCTGTCCACCTGAAATGCAGTCTGCTGGTCTGCACTGGAAAGAAGCTTGAGCTAGTGACCTAAAAGCCACACCTCAGCCTGACCAGGGCTGTGAGAACATCTACAGCAGATTCTCCTGCCCAACTGGACCAAGCACAAGACCTTGAATAGCAAGCCGAGAAAAGAGTGAATGCGCAAACCTGTCAAGAATCAGCTGTCTGGGGGCTGGAGAGATGGCTCAGTGGTTAAGAGCACTGGTTACTCTTGCAGAAGACCTGGGTTTGATTCCCAGCACCCACACGGTGGCTAACAACCGTCTGAAACTCCAGTTCTAAGGGATCCGACATTCTCTTCTGACCTCTGCAGAAATTGTATGACATGGGTGTACTTACATACATGCAGGCAATACACTCATACACATAAAAAAAAAAACCTAGCTGTCAGATGGATCTCAATCTCTAGCTTAGTTTAGTGGGAAAGGCACTGATTTGTAAGTGAAAGATCAAAGTGGCAATTGTCCAAAGGTGTAAGTCCGAGTTTGTAATTTTAAGAGTTTCCTGTTGTCAACTGCAAGCCCATGTGTGAGATATTTAATGCTGCCTTCTAGGGTTAGCCATAGTGGGTAGCATATTATAGTAAGTGACAAATATTTGTTTAGTAAAGAATGAATATTTGAATCTCAGCTGTTTCATTATTTGCAGGTGAAGGCAGGTCAATCATTTCAGCTCTTAAGCTTCAACTGCCACATCTGTAAAAAGAGAGCCAATTCTAGACAGAAGAGCAAGGGCTTATCTCTCATTCATACACTACAAACTGCCTTATGATAAACTGAAAGTGCTGTGTGCATACATGTGCACGTTTAACAACTGTAGTGTTAGAAGTATGAGATGTTTTCTTATAAATTTGTATTCACCCAATCCCTCAGGAAATATCTTCTTGATACAAAATGAAAATGGATATTTTGCTGTTACTGGATTCACTTCATTAATGAAGAAGAATTTAAGACAAAACCTAAGCAGGTTATATATGTGTATATATTTATATATACACATGTATACATGTATGTACACATTTATGTGCATATATACTTATAAAATTAAACATTATTGTAGAACTCTTGAATGAATAATACAGAAAAGGCTAAAATTTGGCCTTCATCCCATTCATAACCTTTGTTAGCTTATCTGGGTGTGTTATCTGTCATTTTTAGAAGGCTGAAAATTAATGAGTACTATTCCCACACCAATAAGGAAAAGCTAAACAATCTATAGCCATAACTTCTCTTTCACTCATTAGAGAACGGAAGTCACAACCTTATAGTCTGGAATTTGCAGAAAGACAAGCTCCCTCAAAAGAGGCCTTGCAGACTGGCTCATTGAGCAGAGGGAAGAAAGCGGAGCGTCTCCACAGGTGAGTTGAAATAGTTTTGCCAAATTTTGAAAACAAATTTCTAAAGGCCGGCATCAACTAACATGTGAGTGTAGAATTCCAGGAGTCACAGGTACAAAAGAAACTCGCATCTGTTCACAAGTTCTTTTCCAAAGAACTAACCAAGAGCTCACTAGGAAGACTGAAGAACCAGATGGCAGAAGAGAGAGAGCCTATCTCAGAGGTGCCTACTTGAGGGCACAGGGCAGCCATTAGTGTGAACAAAGCATGAGGCCTCACCTGGACCCTTGTTTCTTATGGAGCAAAAGCCTCTGATGGCTAGGGGAAGAGCAGAAAACACTGCTGACCCCAGGACACATGGAGTCACACTGTGGGTAGGAAAATGATAGGAAGAAAAAGCTCTCTCAGCCTGGTAGGGACGTGGCCTCAGACCACTCAAGATTTATCACTGGAGTGGCATGGGATCTCTGAGAATGCCCAGCTCTGAGGCCCACAAATTGTAGGATTTGGACTGAGAAGCCCAGTCAAAAGATAATGCTACCTCGCCATTATCTCCCAGCTCCAGGAAGGCTAACAAGCTCCAAGTCTCAAGCAAGTGTGGTGGTTACACAGAGATGGCCTAAGGGTAAGGCTGGAGCAGATGAGAGAAAAATGTCCATCAACCAAACTTCAAAACTAAGCACAAAATACCCCAGAGGAATTTGAATCTGGTGATACACTGATGGTAACCATAGCAATAGCAAAGCTCAAGCCTAAGGGACTCCTGAAGAGAGAAACTCCTCATGTTCATAGCTGAGGAGAAGAGGCATATGCCCTCCTCCAGGCATACATTCTATTTACCTCAGTGTCTGTTGCTCTATACTGATCAACAGTCAATCAAAAGTTGTAAGATACAGGGCTGGGGGGCAGCTGGAGAGATGGCTCAATGGTTAAGAACACTGTTTTTGCAGAAGACCTGGGTTCACATCCCAGAACCCACATGGCAGCTAACAACTGTCTGTAACTCCAGTTCCAGGGGATCTGACGGCCTCTTCTGTCTTCTGTGGTCATTGCATGACATGAGTGCACTTATCTACATGCAGGCAATACACACATACACATAAAATAAAAAT
>NW_008346683.1:4995754-5026378 GCF_000622305.1 Nannospalax galili
GGCTTTGCATGACATGGGTGCACTTACATACATGCAGGTAATATACTCATACACATAAAATAAAAAATAAATAAAATATTTAAAAAATAAGAAAGATACAGGGCTGGGAGATGGCTTAGTAGTAAAGTATTTGCCATGCGAGCATGAGGACATGAGTTTGGAGCCCTGAAATCCATGTTAAAGCCATGTATAGCAGTGCACACCTGTAATCTCAGCATTGGAAATGTGGGGACAGGAAGGTCACTGGGGCTTGCTGGCCAGCCAGCCTAGCTGAATTGACAAGCTCCAGGTTCAGTGAAAGAACTTGTCTAAAAAAATAGGATGGGGGGTGGGATGGCTCAGTAGTTAAGAACACTGTCTGCTCTTGCAGAGGACCCAGGTTCAGTATCCAGCACCCATATGGCAGCTAACAACTGTCCGTAACTCCAGTTCTAGGTGCTCTAACTCCCTCTTTTGGCCTCCAGGGGAACCAGGCATTCAAGTGGTACACTTACATACATGCAGGCAAAACACTCGTATACATAAAAATAAACAAATCTTTAAAAAAATAAGATGGAAGCCAGGTATGGTGGTACACACCTTTAATCCCAGCACTTGGGAGGCAGAGGCGGGTAGATCTCTGTAAGATCAAGGGAAGCCTGGTCTCCATAGTGAGTTCCAGGTCAGCTGTGGCTAAGGGAGACCCTGTCTCAAAAAAGACCAAAGCAAAATAAATAAGTGAATAAATAAAACAAATAAACAAATAAATAAGATGGACAGTTGTTAAGACACCCAACATTGACCTCTGTCTTGCACACACACATATGCAATGTGCATGCACCTGCATGCACAGGTGCACATACATAAATGGTAAGATAAACAAAATCAAGAAAAAGAATCTACTCTCACAAGACAAAGTAGTCAGTAAAACAAGACTATCAAACAGAACTTAAAATAACTATAAAATGGTTAATACTAATATGGATGTAATGGAAAAGATAAACATTAAACAGATAAGAAACTTCGACAGGACATAGGAGTTATTCTAGAAAGAATCAGGGGCTGGCAAGATGGCTTAGTTGGTAAAGACACTTGTTGAGCAAGTCTTGTGACCTGAGTTCAGTCTTTGGAACCCATGTAAAAAGTGGAAGGAGAAAACCAATGCCAACTCTACAAAGCTGACCTTGGACCACACACACACACACACACACACACACACACACACACACACCTAAAAACTACATGTAATTTATTTTAAAGAATCATATGATTTGTTAGATACAAAAATGAAAAGAGAGGCTGGTAGCACTGGTAGCCCAGGGTAAGAACTGGTGAACCTGAAGAGAGTTCACGTTACCTACTTCAAACTCAAACTAAAAATGAGTGAACAAAGAATAATTGCTTTTAAGATTTGGGGAACAATGCCAAATCAGCTAACATACTTATTTTTGAAATGCCAGAAGCAGCGGGGAAGACTGGACCAGCCATTAAAAGGACTTCCTGCTCCCCCAGAAGACCTGTTTTCGGTTCCCAGTACCCACATGGAAGCTCACAACCATCTGTAACTCCAGTTCTAGAAGGGATGACACCCTCTTCTGGCCTCCACAGTCACTGCATGCACACTATGCACATATATACATGCAGGCAAACACAGAGAAAAAAAATCACCTTTAAAAATAGATATTTAAAAAGAAAGAAATGCCAGGAGGAGGAAATAGAGACACTATTTAGGACTTCCCCAAAGTAGAGAAACTACAGCAGCACACAGATCCAAGAAGCTCCAAGATGGAACAAAACTAGATCCTTGTTAGGCAGCTGAAAACCAAAGATAAAATCTTGAGTGTTGTTAAGGCAGGGGATATGTTTTCCACAGGGGCACAAAGAAAACAAAGGACAGACAAGCAAGTCAAAAACACTAGCATGAGATCTTTAAAATACTGAAAAGAAAATAAGTCACACAAGACAAGTTATCAATCCGTAGGCTGGGGAGATGCCCCAGACCTTGGGGAAGCAGAGAGATCATGGGCGCATGGTGAGCCATTCTAGCCATAAGAGAGGAGTCCAGGTTCAGTAAGAGAACTATCCCCCTAAATAAGGTGGTGAGCAATTGATGCTCACCTCTGACTTCCACATGCACACACAAAGGTTGAGCACTCAGGCACACGCATGTGCACAACACATATACAACACAGACAACTTGACCATCTAGTACTGGACTCAATGAAAGTACCACTCAAAGATGGAGGAGAAATATTTTTCACACAAACAAAAACTGAAAGAATCCATTAGCAGCAGACCTGTAATATAAGAAATGTAAAGAAAAGTCTACAGGCAAGAGTGTGCTTCACAGACAGACATGATATACCCAATTGAAGATCAGGATCATTGAAGTGAAAGTAGAGAAAAAAGACAGGCCTCCGTATCGTCAGTCAGCTCTAAAAGGGAATTATTCTAAGGCAAAAATGTTTAGTTTTTTGAAGTTTATAGTATGTACAGAAACAAATGACAAAAGAACAGGGAAAGATAAGTTGCAACTTCACTGTCATAAGATTCTCACATCATAAGTAGTAGCAATGCTATTTGAAAGTATATTTAATCAGTTAAATATATTTAAAACCCCAAAGCAACCATTAATTTTTTAAAGATGTATAAATAACAAGCTAATTATAGAAATAAATGGAATGATAAAACACAGACCAAAACTATACACAGAAGGAATTAGTTTTAGACAGAACTGATGAAGCTAAAATAACAACAACAAAAAACTAGAGAGATGCAGTGACTTGATCCAACCATGTAATTCCATTGAGTGTAATGGTCTAGAAAAGGCAAATAAATGGGGAAACTCCCAGATTAGACAGATAAACATGCAGTTCTCACTCTCTGCTGAATATACAGCAAATGTACGGACAGTGACAGAGTGGCAAGGCAGAAAAGGGCACTGTCTTCAAAAAGCTCCAGTATTCGTACTATTACCAAAATAAACTAATGAACAAGTATTACTGGGGTAATATATATATATAATGAATAATATGATTATATATATTATGAAAAGGAATCAATTCTCTGAGAAGACAGAGCATTCTAGTTTTTATGTATTTAACTACAAGTCTTTGAAAATGAGTTCCAAAGTAAAGGAAAATTGGGTACAAAGAGGAAAATCCACAATTAAAGTTGGAGGTGGAGTCAGCAGGACAAAAAGGAGAGAAAGTCCTTCAGGACAAAGAAAACCTAAACAACACTATCAATTAATTTGATGTAACAGACATTTATAGAACGCTTCATTAACTGATAGCTGAATACACAGCCCTATCAGAATACACAGAACATTCACCAACATACAGCGTATTATGGGCTACTGAATCAGTTTAAATACATTTAAAAGAATTAATACAAGACAATGTATGCAACTCACATCAGGCTTAAGAGAACATTATTACAGATCCTATAGGTACCAAGAAGAAATAAAGAAATATAAACAACTTTAAGCTCATAAATTCAATTTTTAAATGAAATTCTCTAACTCTTTGAGAATAAAAGAAGGGAAGAAACATTTTCTATCTCATTCTATGAGACCAAAACTATTACTCTGACACCAAAATTAGAGAAAAGATATTACAGGAAAAGAAGCCTGAAGATCACTAATGTCCGTAAATATCAGCAATTCATATATAGAAATATTTTTAAAATCATGATGAAGTAGGTTTACCCTGAAGATGACAGTCTGCTACAATATTTGAAAATAAAACAATATGAAAGCTGCCACATTAGCAAACTAGAGAGGGAAAAAACTTAGAATGATCCTGAAACAAACTAAAAATGTCTAACAAAATTCAAAATGCTTTCATGATAAAAATTCTCAGAAAAGTAGGAAGGGAAAGGCACTTCCTCAGCCTGATGACACCCACATCTTACTTTATTGTGAATACTATGTACTTTCCCAGTAAGACCCAGGGAAATGTCTGGTCTCCAGTACAGGTCCTAGCCGGTTTAACATTGTGGGGGAGAAGGATATACAGAGTGGAAATTAAGGGGAAAAAAATGGTCTGTAATCCTAGATTACATTATACTCACAGGAAGCCCCAAAGAATCTCCAAAGAAAGCTATTAAGAATTAGTAAGTGGGGCTGGAGAGATGGCTCAGTGGTTAAGAGCACTGACTGCTCTTGCAAAGGACCCGGGTTCAATTTCCAGCACCCACATGGTTGCTATGAACTGTCCTTAACTCCAGTTCCAAGGGAATCGGAAGCCCTCTTCTGACCTCAGCAGCATTGCACGACACGGGTGCACTCACATACATGCAGGCAATACACTCACACACGTAAAATAAAAATAATAAATATATTTTCTAAAAAAGGATTAAAGGTGAGCTTAATAAGCTCTTGTAACAAATCAACACATGTCTCTGTAAAGTAGCACTGAATGACTGGAAACTGAAGGATATTGTAAGAGGACCTAAATAAATGAAATATGTACCATGTTCATGGATTGGAAGCATCCATATTGGTAAGATAAATATTATCTTATAATAATATTATATAAAATTTTATTTATAGACTCAAGGCAATCTGAATCAAAATCCTTTTAAAATATTTTTAAAGAGTCTACAAAATTAATATGTCAGAGCAAAGGAACAATTTTTAAAAAGAATAACAATGTCAGAGATCTCATTTTACTTGTTTTAAAACTATTATAAAACCAGCTGTAACCAAGATGGTGAGGTACTGGTGAAAGGACGGGCCAACCAAGGAGTGGGCCAGCATGAAGAGCCCAGAAGTACGTCCACACATGTATGGCCAATTCCTTTTCTACAAGGGTATAAGGCAATTCAACAGAAAAAGCTTAGCTTTATAAACAAGGGTGCTGGAATATTCGGGCCTTCATCTAAAAATGAAACCCTCTGCTTCACATCATCTACAAAACTGAAAAGCGGAAGCCAGGTATAGTGGTGTCTTCCTGGAGTCTCAGCTACCCAAGAGGCTGAAGTGGGACCAGCAGTTTGAGACCAGCCTGGTGGGAGAGGGGCCATAAACTGGTAGGGCACTTCCTTAGCATTTCTTAGGCTCTGGGTTCAATCAACAACAACAACAACAATACACACACACACACACACACACACACACACACACACACCTATTAAAGTCTGTACCTTGGAAACCGAAAGTTTCTTCCTTTCAAGTATCAGCGCAATGTTCACAAAGACTGGCCATGTATTGGACAATAGAAACAACCTAAATGAACTCTCAGGAAGAAATGCTTTGGGCAATAATCTCTAACCACAAAATAATAAAAATTAAAATGAATAAAAATAGCCAGAAAATAGCTCCCAACACTCAGAAAATTTAAAATTTTATTTTTTAAAAAATATTTTGTTTATTATTTTTTTATGTGTATGTATGTATTGCCTGCATGTAGGTAAGTACATCTGTGTCATTCAATGTCCGCAGAAGACAGAAGAGGCTGTCGGATCCTCTGGAACTGGAGTTACAGACAGTTGTTAGCTGCCATGTGGGTGCTGGGATTTGAACCCAGGTCTTCTGCAAGAACAATAAGTGTTCTTAACCGCTGAGCCATCTCTCCAGCTCCTAAATTTTCTTTTTAAATATCTAATGGTAGAGGGGTTGCAAAAGGAAATCATAAATATGTAGGAAATAATAATATTAAAATGTTGCATATGAAAACCTATGGACTACAGATCGAATCATGCCCCACCCCCAAAACATCCAAGCCTGGGCTGGAGATGTAGCTCAGTTGGTAGAGTGCTTGTTTAGCATACAGGAAGTCTTGGGTTGGATCCCAAGCACCATACGAAACTCTGGCATGCTGGCAGACATCTGTAATCCCAGCATTCAGGAGGTGGAAGCAGGAGGATCGGAAATTCGCGGTCATCCTTGGCCATATAGGAAGTTCAAAGCCAGCCTGGCCCGAGACCCTGTCTAAAAACTACTAGATAATAAATCTTCTAGGACTTTATTCTACACATATATTCCATGTAGTAGGGTGAATGGTGGCTCCCAGAACATTCTTCCATTCAGAACAGGAAAAGATGGCCTTATTTGGAATAAAAGGTCTTTGCAGATATGAATAAGGCTCTCCAGTTGAGATCAGTCTGAAATAAGTGGATCCTAAATCCAGGTGCAGGTGTCCCAATAAGAGACAAAATAAGACAAAGATACAGTAGATGGTGAGAAGATGGGACAGAGACTGGAGTGACACAGCTGTAAGCCAAGAACCTCCACAAAGGCAGACTGCCAACACCTTGACTTTGCACTTCTGGTTTATTTACAAGAAATGCTCATGTAGGGGCTGGAGAGATGGCTCAGCGGTTAAGAGCACTGGTTGCTCTTGTCACCCACATGGCAGCTAACAACCATCTGTAACTCCAGTTCCAGGGGATCCAATGCCCTCTTCTGATCTCTGTGGGCACTGTACAATACAGGTGCACTCACATACAGGCAATACATTCACACACATAAAATAAAAAATAATAAATAAGCCCAGCACACAATTTAATCCCAGCACTCGGGAGGCAGAGGCAGGTGGACCACTCTGAGTTCATTGCCAAACTGATCTACATAGTGAGTTCCAGGCCAGCTGGGGCTACAGGGAGACCCTGTCTCAAAAAGACCAAAATTAATAATAATAATGAATAAAATATTTTTTTAAAAAGAAATGCTCATGAATTTGTGGCCAAAAAAAGAGAAACTCGAAGGGCCAAATAAATTTCTCTTGTTCTAAGCCACCCATTTTGTAGTAATTATTACAGCAGCCACAAGAAACCAATAGACTCCATAATACACTCCACCACGCCATTTCTCACAGCATCACTTGTCATTGAGTAAGACTTGAAACATCAAGGGGACCAATAAACTTCAAAGTGGGCTAAGTCTATACTGTTACAAAAAACTCTTCATGAACCCATAGGGCGTCCCTCTGAAATGGTACCAACAAAAAACAGATGCCACTTGAAATGTCTTATCTGCAAGAGACGATTTAGAAAGGGGTAGACAGGCAGAAGAGAACCCATAGGGGGACCATTGTAAACTGGGATGAGAAGCCACCTGGGCCTACTAACTATAGACCCAAGGGACAACCTGGAAGGACAGGGTCTGCCTGGGAGGGAGCAGAGTCCTGTGGAAAGACAGGGCTGGTCAGAGGCAACCCCACAGAAGGGGCCAAAGAATCAGCTCCTGCCCACCCCCCAATCCCCGCAAGGAAGTCAGGGATCAGCACCCTGAACAAGAGTGGCATGGAGTGTGGTGGTGAAGGCATGGAAGTACAGTCCAGCACAATTGCGAGATGAAATGGCTTTGTTGAAAAGCAAGACACAAAACAGTATAGACAATGACATCATTTCATTGAGCAAAAGTAGTGCATTTCTGTGAACAGCGCATGGGGTGACTTTCATGGAAATGATTGTATTGGCTGTTTGGGGGAGGGAGGAGGTTGTCTGGGGAAGTGGGGGTGGAGGAGGGAGCAAAAGCTTTCCACTATCTACCTTATTCTACCTTTGGAAGTTTGAACCACAGAAATGGTTCAAAGTATAAACATTTATATTCAAAACTACACCCTGTAGGGGTGGGAGAGATGACTCAGTAGTTGAGGGCACTGACTACTCTTGCAGAGGACCCAAGTTTGGTTCCTAACACCCACATGGCTAATGACCGTCAATAACTCCAGTTCCAGGGAATTGAATATCCTCTTCTGGCCTCTGCAGGCAATGCATAGCACAGGCACACTTATATATGTGCAGGCAAAATCCTCATATGCATAAAATAAAAATAAAAAATTTAAAACTAGACCCTTTAATTTTTAAAAGTCCAGAAGATGAGAACAAGCAAACTCACCTGTCAGGTAATGCCTGCAGCACGGTGGGCATCAGCACCCCAGAGATAGCCTTGTAGAGGATGGAGTCACACACACCCACGATGTTCACCACCGTGGAGGAGCCCAGCACGGGCAGCATGTGGGGCGGCATTCCTTGCCAAAAGTGCAGAAGGAAACTTTGAACCTGTATCAATCCAGAGAGAGAGAGAGAGAGAGAGAGAGAGAGAAAGAGAGAGAGAGAGAAACAGGCTTTAGAAAGGATCTCTTAGCAGAGCCTTGGGACTCAGTCCAGGCAGCTCAGGCTGTAGGGCGGTCATCTACTTCCTCTATTGCAGTGGGAGACCTCCTTGTGGTAGTGTGGGAAGTTCCACCCATCCCAAGTCACTTGCCCCCTGCCCATGTAGGAAGCATGCTCACTGCTGGAGATCTGCCTGGCCTGGCAGCCTGGTGTCTCCTCTGCTAAGGAGAGGAGATAGGGGCTCCTTCACTGCTTGCTGAAATCTGAGACCAGGTAATGGGAGGGAAGACTGGAAACTGTTTTAAAAGGTTGGAATACTAGCCTCATTGTTCTTCGAGCCCCCTGGTGGTTCCTGGATGTTCTGGGAAGAAAGATGAATACATGGGAGCTGCAGGTTGAGGAAGGTAGTCAAAGGGAGGACAGGAAGTGCTACTTGCAAAATTCCCCCCATTCAGTACATGTGTCAAAATCCTGGACAAAGTAAAAGGCACTTTCCACTTACCAAACCCTCCATTTTCCCAGAGCCCTGGCCAGCTGGTGCCATTATGGAATGCTTGGTGGTGATATCTGGGCAGTAAGGTCCATGGGCACATGAAATGTGTGGTTGATTTTTTTTCTTTTTAGCCTCACAACCAGTGGCACAGAGCAGTACTCTCCTGGACACTCAGAATAGACTTATTATTAGTGTGGTAATTATTAGCAGGAATTTAGGGCTATGTATGGATGAGCAAATGGCAGGGTGGATGTTCAAAGCAGAGAACTTGATGCCCTCACAGCTACATTTTTTTGTGTTGTGTCTTAAAGAAGGCAGAGGGATAAAGCAAGGTAAAGGAAGTGAAGGGAATCAGAAAATGGTAAATCGTGTATAATAACACCCCCAAATACCTCTACTTCGTCTAACACTGAAGAAAAGCCCATTGTGAAGCTAGGACTATGTAACTCCAGATTTTTATAAATTCTAGAGACCTGACTTGGGTCCTAGGCTATGCATCCCTCTCTACGCTATCTAAGATAGGCACTCTTGAACCCCACACTCAGCGGTTTCTATATCACTGATTCCTCTAAGCCAGTGCTGCTCAGGTATGGAAGACATAATCTGGTAGTTCCAGCCCAGTATTTTGGAGTGGGTATCCTTGCTGCTCTCTTTACTGAGCGCCTCCCATGTGCCAGACAAGTCATAGGGGTTCTCCCTTGTGACACTCCTAACAACACTGCAGCCAAGAACCTTTACTCCCACTTCCAGCATTAGCAAGTTCGTTGCCAGAAGTCAGACAGTAGTCTGAAGGAGGACGTAGAGCTGCGCATCCTTCTACCTCGGTCTCATGGCAGGTTTGCCTATCAGATAGTAACTGGGCTTCTAGCTCAATTGCAGGGCCCATGTTTTTCTTTGGGCTGCTGCTACTCCTCAGTTTTCTGTCCCTGCCTGATGGCTTGCACCACCTTTCGGACCTTTCCTAGAACCAGGTCCCAGGTCCCAGATCATCCCTGGTATTGGCCTCCAGCCTGGTGCTAGACCCTCTTGCCTGAGCTTTCCACTCTAAGGAAATCTCCCCCACTTTTTTCTTAAGAATTGATAGATTCTGAGTTTATCCACTTCCCTTGGCTCTGCATGCATGCAGCCCTACCCCCATCTTATATAAGCTGCCAGCTTCTAGCAAAATGTCTGGAAAAGATCAGCTGCTGTGTAGGATAAAACAAATCTGTGGAGAATCCGTGTCTTTAGCAGGCATCTGTCTGTTACTCCGCCTGCTCAAGCTGCACGGGGAACCCTGATCAGTCCCTAGGTTCCTGGCAGCTTTTGTATAGAGGGCATTATCTGGTGTTAATGTCCTTTCTCTGTGTTGTAGTCTGCAAAATGTCCAACGGTTCCAGCTCCTTTGAGCAAGAAGGAAAAGGAAGGAGAGTAAGGATTCATGCAAGTGCTGAGACTTGGAGGCCAGCTGTGAAATGGACAGACAGCACTTCTTCCTTGGGGGGCAGGGGGACCGGCCTGGCCTCCCCATGGACTGGATAGGAAGGGGGAAGTGAAATCAAGGTTCATGGCTTGAGTTGTTGGGCAGAGGGTCATGACAACGTTAAATCTGGGCGAAAGAGACTTGTTTCAGGATGTTAAAAGCTCTGGTTTAGCGATGTAAAGTCAAGTCGATCAACTCTGATGCTCAGGGCTTTATGTGAGCAAGCAGCTCTTTTAAGATGGAGATGATGATGACTGCCTATTATTAGACTGAAATAGGATGACTTATGCAAAACAGATGGCATGTAGACATTTAATAAATGAAAACTTATTAGATGGAAAAATTCTGTTAAGTTTGCCTCATTCTTTGTAATCAGTATCATCAGAAAAATGAGGTAAGTCATTGAATGTGATGGTTGAAAGTCAGTTTTCTGGGATATCTGTCTCAATCTCCTTCAGCTCTTCTTCCCTTGGTCCAAGGAAGCACCAGATTTTTATTTAAAGAATCCCTAACAGGGGCTGGAGAGATGGCTCAGCAGTTAAGAGCACTGACTGCTCTTGCAGAGGACCTGGGTTCAATTCCCAGCACCCACATGGCAGCTATGAACCACCCTTAACTCCAGTTCCAGGGGAATCCGAAGCCCTCTTCTGACCTCCATGGCATTGCATGACACGGTTGCATTCACATACATGCAGGCAATACACTCATACACATAAAATAAAAATAATAAATATTAAAAAAAGAATCCCTAAGCAAGGCTATTTTTTATCTTTTTCTATGTCCATATTTAATTTATCACTAATATGTTTGCAACTTGTAGAAAGACATCTATGATTTTCAGTTGGGTACCTAATTGGTATAGCAGTGGAAAGGCTTCATAAGCAATAGCTACCAAAATGTCTACTATTATGTTCTAGTTCAGAATCAGACACTTTGCACCTACTTTTCATGTATACCCCAACTTTACTATGAGGTATGTAAAATTATTATCACTCTTTGTTTTTTGCAATGATGGAAATTGGGGCTCAGAGAGAGAAAATACTTTGGCCAAGGTCACCGGCTAATAAGTGGTGGATTGGGGACTCAAACATGGGACTTTGGGACTTCCCAGATCACTGCTCTATGTTGTCTGGGGAGGATTTTACTGGGAGTTCCCTACGTGTGTGTGCGTGTGTGTGCATGTGTGTGTGTGTGTGTGTGTGTGTATGTGTGTGTTCACTTGCTTGACAGTGTTATAAATGAATCGCATTTCTATATCCATCTGTCCAACATCTACCTACCCACCAATCTGTATGCCCCCTTTTGGAATATTTGCACCAAATATTTACTGAGAGTCTAAGAGTGCAGCCAGCTGGAAGAGTAGTGAGCAAGACATACAAGATTCTCACCCCACAAGGGTTACATTGTGGTGCTTGAGACAAATCATCCATTTACCAATGACTTTCTTCATGTTTCTCAGAGGTAAAATATCCCTGTTCATTTATTTCTGACTAGGTAGAATGAACTACACCTTCCTTAACCATCTTCATTCAAGACTGTCACTAAATACCCATGCCAGAGGAGTAGAAAGGACACAGACTAAAGGTGCCAGGTGACAAAAGGATCTGTTTACAACTTCGGTCCTATCCTATTGCATGACCTTGGCCAAGTCTCTTAATTCTCTAGATCTCATAAAAGCAAGCATTTGTATGACCATTTCTCGGTTAGAGTGTATCTCTTAGTAATCTTGTGAATAAGATAGAGAGGGATACTATTTTATGATCTTGGGTGAGAAAGAGAAACTTCGACTGTACAGCCAGGTCTTGAAACTCTTGTTCTTCCCATAGGGATGCTTTGCCCTTCACAAAGTTCCTAACCTCTCACTACATACGTGTCATTCCACTGGCTGCTTTGAATGTCTTTCCCCTCCCAAGGAAGACTGTGTGTTACTTATCTATAAAATAAGCAAACAATGTGTGGCAACATTTGGTAATCAATAAATATGAGAATTAAGTGAAATGAAATGATGGGAATGAGTTTGGACTTGAATAAAGTTACATATGAATGTAAGGAAGACTGTCACTATAGGTATGGGAGTTCACATATCAGAGGAGCTGCACCCCTCAATCCCACCACATAGATATGGCACCTACTCTTGTCAATCACACAACAGTGAGATGTTTTATTGCTAAGCTGAAAAGGTTACTAACGGGGCATGTTTTCCTTGTAACCCTTTTACCAGATGCATCAGCAGAACAATAGGATTCTGAGGTTCTGGGGTCACAAGCATGAAGTAACCTGGATCCCCATACCACCCCAAACTACCAGTTTCTCAACTGAGAGTATCCATATTGAATTGTAACATGAGTAAGGAAAAAGCTTCCAAAAAATAAGATTTGAGGTCTTATTTGTTATAGCAGCTGGTGTCATCATAACACTCTTGAGTCATTATTTGCTCTGATTTCAGTGGATTTTTTAAAAAATATTGCTCAAATAATTTGGGAGGTTTTAAAAGATGTTTAGGAAATCTAGTCCACAAAGTTGAGAGAAAGAAGAATGATCCATCATCACCAACACACTGCCATCTCTGGTACCACGAGCCGGCTGACAGGGGAAAGCACAGTAGACATTTGTTGCGATGATACCCATCAGTGGAAAGGCAGGAGCCTTTCATGCCTTACTTTGTTTTCATGCTGACCTCCCACAGCAGTGCCCTTCTGCCCCAAACACACACACACAAGGAATCTCAGGGGTCTTTCCCACCAGTGATGGCTGGGTTTTGTAGATCTTTTAGAGCCCACATTCTCTTCCCTCTAATTGAATGTCCATATCCGGTCCCAGGGCACTGCTGGAATTGAGATTGCTGATTTTTCCTGAAAGGCACTACCTTTAAACAGCATGGCCTCTGGTTTGTGGGGCGAGATGGGTGGCTTCTCGGGAAAGAGGACTTTCTTGTCTCTCTGGTTATATAATGGGTGCCTCAAGTCTTTGTTTTCTCCTCTCTATTATTTTCTTTTTTCTTTCTTGAATCAAAGTCTCACCATGTAACCCTGGTTGGCTTGGAACTTGCTACATAGACCAGGCTGGCTTCCAGCTCACAGAAATCCACTTGCCTCTGATGTATGTATGAGTGTTTTGCTTGCATGGATGTAAGTGCACCATATGCGTGCAGTGCCCATGGAGATCAGAGGAGGGCATTAGAACTCCTGGAACTGGAATTACAGACAGTTGTTAGCCACCATATGGATGCTGGGAAGTGAACCCAGGTCCTTTGCAAGAGCAACAAGTGCTCTTATCCACTGAATCATCATCGCTCCAGTCCCTGTATTCTTTTTTTAAATGCAATATTTTTAAGTGAAAAATAAAGTGAACTTCTTACACTGTATTTAAAGATGGCCCTACAGGTAGGATTTGATAGAAACAGAGACCAGACCTTGAAGGTGGAGGGAGGGTAACTGCTCCAAAATCAACCATGTGGATGACCTCAGGAAAAGGTCAAATCCAAAATAACTCTTCAACTTCTCTTAAGCTACATTTCTAGGTGTGCTGATAGGCTGCCAAAATGGTCTTCCCAGTATGACAAGAGGGCAGAATTATGCTTACTGTCAAGGAAAGGCGGATGCTGCCTGCTATGCACACAAGCTCTGTAAAGTAGGGAGATAATGACAGCACCGGTCTTGTGCCATCCCTGTGAAAAGTGGGCCAATGGTTGTCAAGGGCTTCCAGACACCGGGCCTGGTACCTGGTGGGAGCTCTTGAAGTAGGAGCAAGTGTGAAATGTAATATTTTCATACAGAGTATTTACAGCACAAAGCTGTGGACGTACCTCATCAAAGTTGGCTCTTATTACAGTGTCCAGTATTCTCTGACAGTGTGTTCTGTACATCATGATAAAAGTAGAGACCTGTGGGGTAGGTAGAGGATCAACAAAGGGAGACATTAATACACAGGGTGGCTGCCTGGGAATTTTGGTGTTGACATCACTTATTCCACTGGAGGACTGGACTTCACCTAATACCTACTCATCCGGCAAGACCCTCAGGGGAGTGATTGTCCTTAAGTGGCTTTGACCCCTGCTCTGTGCTCTCTAGCATCCAATTGTACCTGTGGTGTGAAAGCACTGGCTTCGCTTTGTCCCCATTTTGTCTCCACCCCGAGACTCTAGCTCCAAGAAGATCAAAACGGCATGGTCTTCACGCTCATGTGCCTGGCACCCGACACAGTGCTTGGCACACAATGCAGTAGGGCTAATGGAATGGAATTCTTCTTGTGTCTAAGACACTGAAAACAATAAAAACCAGTGTATCTGCAAAAACCATCATAGACATTTTGGAATTCTCTGAAAGCTATGTGAAAGAGAGAGTCAGAGAGAGGCCACCACCCCCCAGCAATCACTTCAGGTGTGGTTACCTTCTCCTCGGGTAGACTGGCTGGCAAATTTAAGTCTTTGACATTTGGAAACTCCGGCAGCAATGTTCCAAGCTTGGACCGGGGAGAATATGCCACTGTCTGCTTGCTCACTTCTTTCTTGCCCGTCTCGCTCACCCAGGCAGCCCCTTTCTTGGAATACATCACATCATAATATTGGGAGCTTTCCTTCACTGCTATGCCATAGTAGTGGTACCTGTGCCGCCAAGAAAGAGACAGAGACATAGGGGAGGGTGTGGACTATGATTAGGCAGGGTTTCCTGAGTTGGAGGGTGTTGTCCAAGGCCAAGGATGGCTGGACACATCCTACCTGGGGCTAAAAGAGTTAACACTTCTATGAGGCTTGACATCTCTGAGATCTACAATTAAGCCAAAGTTCTATGTTGCCAGCCATCAATCAGGCAGGTAAAAATAACTAAAATTGCCTCCTACAGAAAATGTTAAGTCAAATACTTTGCAGAGAAAGGATGAAAAAATTTTCCATTTGTACCTGATCTCTTAGGTCTACCAAATACCATCTCAAGGGTACCACACTTGAGTGTTCGCCCTCTGTGGGGACCTGTCAGTAGGATGCCATTCATGACTGTCCCACCAACAAAAATTCACTTGGACTATGATTATCTTCTTCAGTAAAAGCTAGTCTCAAAGAGCTATATATTTTTCTTTATTTTTTTTATTTTACTTTATGTGTATGCGTGTATTGCCTGCATGTGGGTAAGTGCACCCGTGTCACACAATGCCCATGGAGGACAGAAGAGGCTGTCGGATCCCCTGGAACTGGAGTTACAGACAGTTGTTAGCTGCCATGTGGGTGCTGGAATTCGAACCCAGGTCTTCTGCAAGAACAGCCAGTGTTCTTAACCCTGAGCCATCTCTCCAGCCCCAGTATATATACATTATATTTTTTAAATTGGAACTTTTTATTTTGAGACAAGGTTTCATTATGTAGCTCTGACTAGCCAGGAACTAGCTGGCTCTACACAGGCCTTGACACCACAGAACTTCATCTGCCTGCCTCTGCCTCCCAAGTGCTGGGATTAAAGGGATGTGCCACCACGCCTGGCATATTTTTTAATGATATATTCAGTGCCTCAGTTGATACTGAATGTCAAAGACCAGAGCTTTTTATTAACTCAAACAGCCTTAATCACAGCAGGGCTTTCAGTTAAGATGGAAGAATACTTAGTATTTTAGCTACAGTCTGTTGAGCACTTTGCAGAGTGCTTGGCCCACATTAGTTTTAAAATAACCTTATGTGGGTGCTGGAGAGATGGTTCAGTGGTTAAGAGCACTGGTTCCTCTTGAAAAGGACTTTGGTTCATTTCCCAGCACCCACAGGGCGGCTAATAACTGTCCATAACTCCAGTTCCAGGGGATCCGATGCCCTCTTCTGACCTCTATGGGCATTGCATGACATGGGTGCACTTATACACATACAGGCAACACACTCATACACATAAAATAAAAATAATAAATAAAATAAAAAAATAATCTTATGAATTGGGAATTATTTCCAATCCTCCTAAAGATGAGCAAACAGAAACAAGAAAGGTCAAATTATTTGCTCAAGGTAATAGAGCAATTTAGGGCAAGAACAGGTTGTGGTTCTTACAGGTCTGCTTGCTTACAAACCATTGTGCTGTAGTAACAGTAAATGGTATCAGAATTGCTTTCAGAGTTTAGTAAACATACAGATTCCTTGACCCTTTTCCAGGACCCACCCCCTTTCCCAGGATACACATTGTTTTATCTTACAAAGTCCTCATGAGGCAAGAACTAATTCTCAGCCGACATTTTACAAGCAAGGAAATTAAGGTCCAGAGAATTTAAGTAAGGCTCCCAAGATCACCCAGTGAGTAGGTTGTAGAGGCAGGATCTGAATCTCTGATGTGCATTTCACCACTAAGCCCGTGATTCTCAAGCTTTATTAACAATAAGAATCACCCACAGAACATATGGCCACCTCCTGCCCCCACCCCAAGATTCCGATTTAGTGAGTCTGGGGTAGATTTTCCCAGTCCTGTGGCAATTCATGGGCCTCATTTACAGAAACACTGCACAACATATTGACTACTTTTCTCCATAGACATAGGGTGATGGCACAAGGAAGAATTTTGAGCCTTGGGAAAGGTTTTCATGGGGATGGAGAGATGGGTACATGCAACCTTCCCTTTCTCAGCCCCTTCCTGCTGGTACCATTCTGTGAAATTACTGCCTAGTGGGCAGCTTGCCTCCATCTGCCTGCCTCCAGGGATGAAGAACTCGGGCCCTCCAAAGGCAGCCCAATTCATTTTCAGCCAATGTAGATATCAGAAAGTTCTTTGCGTTGAGCTAGTATCTGCAGTCTAGGCCTTCTACTTCCCAACTGTCACATAACCGCCTTTCTATCTGTGGATACTCCGTGGGGGAGGGGCTGGTTCCGGTGACTCCTGAGGTGCCTCTCTGGTGGGAAGACAGTTATGGCATACCCCCTTAACTTTAAAATGCTCCTTATGGGGCTGGAGAGATGGCTCAGCAGTTAAGAGCTCTAGTTGTCTTACAGAGGACCCGGGTTCAATTCCCAGCACCCACATGGCAGCTAACAACAGTCTGTAACTCCAGTTCCAGGGGAATCCGACACCGTCTTCTGACCTCTTGTGGGCACTGCATGACACGGGTACACTTACACACATGTAGACAACACACTCATACATATAAATAAAATAAGAAATAACAATTTTTAAAAAGTTCCTTATAACTTGGCAAGATGATCATTGTGGCATATTATAAGAAGTTTGCATTTATCAGTAAGATACTAAGACCAGCTCACTTCTTGACTCGTCTATGCAAGGTGATAAGATCTTCAATTACAGTAAAACTACCACTCTGGTTCCTTCTTGGTTTTTCTGTTCTGGAGGGAGCGTCAATACTTTTCGCAAGACATACCCACATTTCTTCTATCAAAATGTATTTACTGAGAGACTTTGTAGGGCTGTGGTGCAGATTGGTTACTCCAGTATCTCATACCCATTAGGTTGTCTGAATGTGTGAACAATCTGGGAGATTCCTTACAGAAATGGTACCATACAGCTCTGGTTACACGGAACTTTAAAAATGGATGCTGCCCAAACTGACATTTGTCAACATGGAGGTTAAAGTCAAAGAAAAGGCCGGAAACAGAAAAACAAGCTCTCCCAGAAGAGAACTTTCTCCAAGCTCATGGAGGCTGGGAAACCTTCATGTTTTATACTGAGTCTCCATATTTATTTTCTATCTCTACTGTTTGAACTCTTCCTTGAAATTGGAGCCAGTGGCTTTTCAAAGACCATGAGCTAGACAAAAAAAAATCATTTTCGTTCATCCAGCATCCTTCTATTCAATCTTTTTCTCTTTCCTTCCTCCCTCTTCCTTCCTTCCTTTCTCTCTCTTCCCTCCCTCCCTCCCTCCCTCCCTCCTTTCTTTCTTCCTTTCTCTCCTCTCCTCTCTCTCCAGGGTCTCCCTGGAACTCATTAAGTATGTAAATCAGTCTGGCTTCAGTCTCACCAAGAGCCTCCTGAGTACTGGGATTAAAGGTGTGGCAGACAAGACCTTACTATGTAGCGTAGGCTGACCTCAAGCTCACATGGCCTCCAATTCACGGTCCTCCTGCCTCAGGCTCCCGAGTGCTCAGATTATAGGCATATGGATACCATGCATGCCTCCACAAAGATTTTGAGTTTTCCACTGTGTGCTCATCAGAAAACTAAATAGAATCTAGTTTTTGTGCTCTATTCTTACCAAGGTTGCAACCTCATTTTTAAACAAATACCAGAATTTTTCTCTCTTCTTTTTGAGAAAGGGTCTCCCTTTAGCCACAGCTGGCCTAGAACTGGCTATGTAGACCAGGCTTCTCTCAGTCTCACAGAGATTAGCCTGCCTTTGCTTCCTGAGTGATGGAATTAAAGGTGTGCACCACCAAGCCCAGATCAGAGCTTTTCTTTATAAATGAAATTTATTCTTCAGTGTAGTCACCTTGGGAAATAAATCATTAAGAACTTATCCCAAGATATCATTTATTCAAAACTTTTCTGGAAAGTGCCCTAAGAGCTTCTGAGACACACAGACACACAGACGCAGACAGACAGACAGACAGACAGACAGACACACACACACACACACACACACACACACGCATACACTCCCAAAAGCCAGTCTCATTATTTTTAGAACCCTACCAAGAAAGGGTTTTTTTTTTTTTTTTTTGAAGTTGATCATTTATGTTCTTCCCCTTTCTTTCCCAAAGTCAAACTCTTTCCTGGAGAATAAGAATATCTTGTCCAAAGCCAGGTGTGGTGGCACATGCCTGGGATCCCAGAGGTAGGATGATAAGGACTTTAATGCCACCCTTCTGCTGTACATCGAGTTTAAAGCCTCCCTGGACTACATAAAACTTTGCCTACCCCAAAAAACCAAATTAAAACAAAAAACATACAATACACTGCTCAGGGGCCAACATGAGTCACCTGGAGGCTCAAAGTAATGGTGTGGGTATGCTTTTGAAACAATGTGATAGACAAGACTTAGAAGTCCTATATGGTTATTTGAAATTGTTTCAAGTGTCAGAGTTTTACAGCTCATTGTGTGCTAACCTGCTCAGCATGGTCAAAAGGTTTAGAATGTTGTATAAGAAGGCACCCTCTAGTGGAGTTGCGTGCACATTAGCATAATAAAGGTTCTTAGAAGTCTTGCAGGAAAGGCAGCTGTTGAACTCCATGCTGGCCAAACTTGCAGGCTACCTCCCTCTTTGATGGAACATTAACTAACACCTGAAAGTTACTGAAACATCCTTAGAGTCTAGTCGTATGCATCCAGACCTTAATGGAGTCAGACAGGCTGGGCTTTCTTTTCTGATGCACACCTGGTAGACAGGTGTCTCCAGGGTCTTCACTTCCTTTGGTCTCCTGAGCACCACCTACTCATGACCCACCCATGCCCCTCCCCTTTACTTATTCTCTGCTGTGACTTGAATGCTAAGTCTTTCCTTCTCTTACACATCAGAATGTTCCTGGCACCCGGCATAAATATCTTGACAGGCAGAAAGCATGAAGCAAGCCAGGCGTGATGGTTTACACCTGTAATCTTAGCATGTGAAAGGCCGAGGCAGGAGTGTGGTGATTTCAAGGACAGCCTGGGCTATATAGTAAGTTCCAGGTCAGCTTGGGTTTACAGAGTCAGATCCTGTCTCAAGAACAAAAAAACAAAACAAAACAACAACAACAACAAAAAATCACACACAACACACACACATAAAAATGAGCATTTTGAAAAGTATGTGTGAGACGTTATGAGATTAAGAGAACTCTGGGCGAGGTGGTTCATGGCTTTAATCCCAGCACTCAGGAGGCAGAGACAGGCAGATATCTATGAGATAGAGGCAAGACTGGTCTACATGGGGAGCGCTAGAGAGGCTGGGGCTAGGGAAACCCTGTCCAAAAAAAGAAAGAAAGAAAGAAAGAAAGAAAGAAAGAAAGAAAGAAAGAAAGAAAGATAGATTAAAGCAAATGGGTCAACTGGTTGAAAGTTCTGAGGACCTGGGAGGAGAGTGTCCTTACAGAGTGGCTCCATGTTCTGCCCACCCCCATGAGGGTTTAGGATTGATTTGTATCTGTGGCCTGCTGCACACTATCAGAGGAGAGGATTCTCAGCCAAACAGTCCAAGTAACCAAGAGATAGGCCTAAGAAGTCTCAGGTACTCCTTGAAAACATGCTTAGACTATTTTATAAAAAATACCTGAGGACAGGGCAGCATAGCAGGATGGCATGAAGCAGCTGGGTTGAAGGTCCCAGGCTTTTGGATGGCCAGATCTCTTGAAAGAGAGGGCTTGGCTATCATAAAGCTCCTTCATGTTCCCTCTAGGCACAGTGTCCCCACCCCCACACACCCCATAGGCCTGGCTCAGGAGCCGCCTGAGGTCCCACCTGCCTCAAGGTACGAAACACATGCTGTACAGGCACGGCTGTCTAGTGCTTACTTTGACTGTCCTCGGGTCCCGAGTCTTCTGGTGGTTAGCTGAGGAAACTGCTGCCTTATGATCTGTAAGGCAACACAAGAATCAGTTACCCATCAGGAAGCAGCAGTCATAAGAAGAGAAGAAAGCAGAGGTCCTGGCTGCCATGACTTGCAAGGCACTCTGGAGAAGACTCCTGGTTCAGGGAAGCTGGTAGATAGCACTTGATGATTGGTGAGGGTCTGATCCTGAGGGGACCTCACCAGGCTGCAGTGCTTTCCTTCCTGCTACTCACAGCATATGAGACCAACCCTGGTTGGTCTAAAATATACCATTCCCTCTTGAGCCCTCCATCCCAGCTGGAACCAAACCCACCCTTGGCTCTGCAGCCCTGTGTACCAACCCACCTTCATTCCTACAACCAGCACCCTTCCTCCTTAGATTCTCCTGCAGGAACACAGTATCCAATCCTTCACAGGATTGGCTCCATCTCTGAAGAAGTCATTCAGGGTTCTGGGCAACATCCTTCTTCTCAGAGGCCTCCTGAGATCAACCAAGGTCCAGTGGCATGAGCAATCACTATCACCTGGTCCTACTTATGTTTTATTACTCGGCCCTACTGAGAGTATCCAGGGTACTTTCTTGATGAGTGATTAGTTGGGTCTCTGCCTAATTAAATGCAGGGTACATGAGAGCAAGAACCTCACACAGGGCTTGGCATGCAGGAAGAGCTCAGACTTATTGTGGACTGAAGAGATGAGGTTCTGGTCCTTGCTCAGAGGGTTTCCTTCAACCTCTCCACAGAGGGGAGGATCATGACCTCTTGTGGTTCAGGACAACCACACACTTGCAAGGAGTCTGCTGGGGTGGGAATACAGCAATGGGTCTCCTTCCTTGGTGTTTACTGAGGTGAGGCTTATGGAGAGGCAATGTAATTGGAAGGTTTATGGGGAAGAGTTTTGGGAGTTAGAGGACCTCCATCTGATCTTAGTTTAATCATTTGTGAGGTGGGTGAGTTCACATTCACATGACTCAGTTTCCCCATGTATAAAATAGAAATGAGGAGCTGGAGAGATGGCTCAGTGGTTAAGAGCCTGTACTGCTTAGGACCTGAGTTCAGTTCCCAGCACCCTATCAGGCAGGTCCCAACCACCTGTAGCCCCAGCTTCAGGGGGAGGCAATGCCCTTTTCTAGCCTCTATGTGTACCTGCATTCATGTACACATACCTATACACAGATGCACATGCATACACATCATTAAAAATAAAATTTTTGTAATGGAAATGATAATAACCTCTACCTTGGGAAATTCTTGTAAAATTTGGAAAAAAAAAAAAAAAAAAAAAATGCAGATAATTTGCAGTAGTGTCCTGGTGCTTAGTAAGCACTCAATAAATGTGATCCATCGTCATCACCTAATGACTCATTTCCTTTTTCGGAGACTTTCCTTTTTAAGCTTAACCAGAAATCTCCCAGGCACTCTTCCCTTCTGGCTCAGCCCTGGTCAGAGGGGTGAGGATGCACACCATCCGGTCTGAAAAGATGCTGTGCCTGATTCCCCACTGGTGGGGCACAAACCTTGAGGGCTTTCTCTAGAGACTCACTTTTGGCCTGCTCACATTCTCTTTCATCCATACCAGTCTCACTGACTTAGCTTACTCATGCAATAAACAGGCGCTGCAAACTTGTTAGCTATTTGAACTTGGATATACTACTTAATCTTTGTGTGCCCTCTTTGTGTGCCTTGGTTTCCCCTGTGATGTCTGAGGATGTAGGGAGCCATGTTGTCGTCCCTCAGTTGGAGGGACAGCTGATGGTGGCTTCAACTGAACTAGCATCAGTTCATTGGGATGGAAAGAAGTGAGCAAATTAACAAGACACTGAGATCCTAGAACGGGAAGCTTGAAGATTGCCCATTTTGGTATATCAGGGAGCCAAGGGCCTCTAGCATGGGGAATAGACAGGCAACATTATGTCATCCGAATATGGAAAAGAGGAGGCAGCCCACAGGATGCTCAGATACGTTAATGTGAGAGTATCATAAAACCACTTTTGGAGGTAAAAATGGCTTTAAAAATATTCCCTCGGGGCCGTAAAGAGCTTGCTCTGCAAGGATGAGGACCTGAGTTCAGCTCCCCAGCACCCACATACAAAACCATGTGGGGTGCCATGTGTATGTCTATAGTCTCAGCGTTAGAGAAACAGAGACAGGAGAATCCCTGGGGCTTACCAGCCTGCTAGCCTAACTCAACTGGAGATCCCCAGATCTCAGAGAGAGACCCAATCTCAAATAAGGTGGAGGGTGATTGAGGAAACACTTGACACTGACCTCTGTCCTCCACACACATGCACATACATTCAGACATGGACACACAAAAAGAAAATAATAGGTCATAGGATTAAAAAATGCCAGGCGTGGTGGCACACACCTTTGATCCCAGGACTCGGTAGGCAGAGGCAGGTGGATCTCTGTGAGTTCAAGGCCAGCCTGGTCTACATAGTGAGTTCCAGGACAGCTAGGGCTACAGAGAGACCCTGCTTCAAAGGACCAAAAAAAAAAAAAAAAAAAAGATTTAGTAATTCTCTGAATTATATAAGGGTATCACTTTTGTAATCATTTGTCTCTGTCCTTGTGGAATTGCTGTATACTAAGTAAAATGCAGAATCAGAGCCTATGCCAGTGACAGTGGTCTTGAAACCCTTTGCCCTGTTGGGAAGTCTAAGCCCACACTGGTGTTTAATGGCCTCATCACCTTGTATTTGTATAAAACTGTGGTCAGCCCCTCTAGATACTCCTCACATGACCAGCTACAGAGCCAGGATCCAAAGCAGGTATCAGTTGACAAAAGTTAGATACTGAATAGTAGAGATGGATAGACAGACAGAGGAAAGACAAGAGGAGCATTAATATTGAGTTGGGAGTCCATGTTGGTTAAAAGGGCATCATAATTGGAGTTCTGAGTTTCCTAAACACCCAGGCAAATAAGAAAATAATGGAGTTACAAGAGTGTCAGTATCAGTAAGTGCATACTAATCGCTCAAGAAAAGCAGAGCTGCTGTGTTTAGCCCTGGGAAATTTCTCCTGTACAAATTGGTACAACAGTGAGGTGCCCTATTGAGCCCTTTAATATTGGCACATGCTTTGAAAATGATGGCACTCAGGCTGTCAAAGCTGTAGTAAAATGCCAGCAAGATGGCTCAGTGAATCGGTAAAGGCACTTGCTGCCAAACCGGATCACCTGAATTCAATCACTAGGACCCACCTGGTAGAGACAAGAGCACCGAATCCTAAAAGTTGTCCTTTGACCTCCACACGCCCCCGTGACATGCACACATACACACAAGCACACACACTAAAAAATATATATAGTTGTAAAGAATTTTTAAAGCTGTAGTAAAACTAGAATACTTAGACTGCTGAGGACCCTGTTAGAGCAACCCTTCCCCAAAGCAGTTTTATGCGCTTTATCGAGAGTCACAATATAAACTTTTCAGTCCATTACTTCTAAGAAAAGAATATAAAATAGGAACAGGAAAGTATGGGCCTTCTAATATGAAAAAAATGAGAGTCAACATGACTATCAGTCCCGTGATAGGAAACTGGCTAAATGCATGCTAGTGTTTATACTCAGTGGAACTCAAGTAGCTAATAGAAATGGTAAATAAAAGAATCAGTATATCATGACATTCAAACTGCTTGGGATGTAATATTAAGTGAAATAGCACACCTTAAACTATGGCTATAGTGTTGACTTGTGCAGATGCAGGAATAAATAGGGAGTGTGGAAAGCTGAAGTATTTGTTGGGTAAACGGACTATAGGTAGAACAAAAAAGATTTTCTGTGATTTCTATTGTCCTAAACCAACTTTTCATGCAAAAAGGAAAGAATTTTCTTATTACAACTATTCCTAATTGTAAAAAGAAGTTCAAGAAAATCGCACAAGGGGCACCAAAAAAATTGACCAGAATGTTAATTGTTGTTTTATTTTTTTCTTCCCTCTGCTCCCTGTAAATCATCTCAGTTAATAAAGAAAGCAGCCTTGTTTGGTTTGGTTGCTAAGCCTTATTATCACTTGATTTAGGAGACTGGCTGGCTTCTGAAACTCTGTTCTGTTTATGCCAGTGGTATCCCACACAACACCCACAGAGCAAACAGGCAAGCCCCAAGGCCTGTCCTTGGCTCAGGGACCAAGGCTGCATGCTCATCTGCAGACATGCCAGAGGCCATTGAGACATGGGGCTGGGCCTCTTGGAGCCATTTGTCCTACCTCTCTGGATCAAAATGAGCTACACTCCGTGTGCTTGTCATTCTTTGCCTGGTCATGACACAGGCCTGGGAATTCACTGACCAACTTAACCTACGAGTCCTTCTGTTGCCGGTGATTTTCACTTACTCCTTTGGAGTAACTTGTGCATTGGGACAGTGCCTTTACTCTCTTTGTGATCAGCTCCACCTTTAGTAGACTCACTTAAGAGAACAGGGAGTCCTCCATGATTCTCCCACTCAACTCCCTGTCTTGGCGATCCTGCTTTCTAGATATCCCCTAGGCCAGCTGCTTCTCTGTGTTCCCTCTTCTACTGCTCCAACGACATGACCTCTCATTGGATCACAGACACATCCTCCCAACAGACTGCCCTGTATCCAGTCTTACTGCCTCCTTGGCAGAATCTGTCTAAAATGCAACTGTGGTCATTTCACTACCTTGCTGGAAATGCCAGGTACTTTCTTCTTGCCTACTCTGGATAAGAATCCAGCCTCTGAGGACTGGCTCATGAGACCCTCTGCCATCCCCTCCTACTCTGCAACTCAGCTGCTCTCAGCTGCTCCCTAGGCTCCAGGTTCATGCTGGTCCCAGTACCATGCATGTTGCTCCTGCTGCCCAGACTGCCAAGCTCATGAACATAATGTCCCCTCCCACCCCTGAGGAACCTCTTTCTCTGAGCCTCCTACTTTTCTTATGAACTTACTATAATTATTTGAACCTGAAATGCCCCCTACCTTGGTTCATGTATTAAATGATTGGTCCCCAGCTTGTGGTGAAAGTTTTTTTGTCTTGTTTTTCGTTTGTTCGTTTGCTTTGAGACAGAGTCTCCCTGTAGCCCCAGCTGACCTGGAACTCACTATGCAGACCAGGCTGGATCTCCATCTCACATAGATTCACCTGCCTCTGCCTCTCAAGTGCTAGGATGAATGGCGTTTGCTACCATATCCAGCCTTTTATGGTACAATTTTAAAGACTCTGGAGCCTTTAGGAGGTGGGACCTAGCTGTCAGAAGTAGGCCACTAGGTGTGGGCCTTTGAAAGTTAAACTTGACCCTGGTACCAGTTTAGTTTTATCTGCTTCCTGGTCTGCCATGATGTGGACAGCTCAGTGCAAGCTCCCATCTGCACCCACTTTGTCACGCCTGCTGCTGTGTCTTCCCTAGTGTGATGGACTGAAATCTCTCTGAAACTGTCAGCCAACAAAACCTTCTGTGTTAGCTACTTCTCTCATTTCTGTGACCAAAATAAATGACAAGAAATGATGTCAGTAGGGTGGGGTCTTTTGGTTTATAGTTTGAGTAATACAGTCCATTGTGGTGGGGAAGGCAGGGTGGCAGAAATAGGAAGCAACTAGTCACATTGCATCCACAGTCAGGAAGCAGAGAATGAACAGGAAGTGGGGTGGGATGGGGCTATACAACCTCAACAGTTTCCCCCAAGTGACCTACTTCCTCCAATGAGGCCCCACCTCCCAAGGGTTCCACAACCTTTCCAAAGAGTACCACCCAGTAGGGACCAAGTGCTTAAACAATTGAGTCAGTAGGGTCCATTTCACATTCAAATTACATCTTTCCTCCCTTGGTTCAGTCAGCAATGAAAAGTAACCACACACCTTCCCATGGAGTAGTGGGTACCAACACTTCCTCTCCTAGTGAGGTGTGCTGTGACTAAGCACCAGGGCTTGGTGTCATGCCCACTCAGGTCTCAGTCTTGGCTCCAGGCTGGTGTCAATCACTTTATATATACTATTTGTGGTAATCAGCACAATCATTCCGAATCGAGGGTCCTGCTCCATTGCTGTTCTCCGTGTACAGATGAACAAACTGAGGCTTGGAGAGCCTAAGCCATCGGCTCACAAGATGCAGACCTGAGACCTGAGCACTCACTCAGGACCTGAATGCTCTGGACTTGATATCACAACACTGTTATTCCTTCTTGATCAATGGCAATGTCCCCAGGCCCCTAGTTCCTTCCTTTGACACAACCTCTATCTCTTTTCTGATGCATTTCTGTATTCCCACAGTAGGGATGTTTGAGGAATTGAGTAATTTTTGTTCCCATCTACTCTTCACTAAAGATTTCTCTTCTGCTTCCCTCACTCTAGCCCTCTTGGAAAAGCTCTCTGGTCTCTGCTGTGTATAGGATCTATTTTTCCCTGTCCCTAAGAAGTTATAGAAAATGGGAAAGAGTCACGGGGATGGTGACTTCAGTAGACAGTCCAGTATCTCAGAATCTACTTACATCCAGAAAAGTAGAAACCTGGCTACTAAACATTTGTTTAATAAAAATACTACTAAGCAAAAGTTGGAGATACAGCTCAGTGGTAGATTACAAGCCTTGCATACATCCTGGGCTCAATCCCCAGCAACACAGACACAGACAGACAGGCAGCCAGGCAGACAGACAGGCAGATAGACAGACACACACGCATGTATGCACGTGCGCGCGCGCGCACACACACACACACACACACACACACACACACACACACATACTCACACACACAGCCATTGTGGTGTTTGGATAATTGAGGTCTCCAAGAGAATTTGCTGAAGGAATGTTCCAGATTCCTGCCTGTCCACGGGACCCTTCTGCTAGTTCTCCAAGGTCACCTGACTCAGCAGCAACTCTTTCACCAGCAGCTCTGATTCCACTCTTTGCTTCATCTTTTTCTCTAAGTTTCCTATGTGAACCTTAGTTCTGTCTACATCAGTCTGCTTGGAGTTGTGCTTCTATGATGGCTTTTCGGGTTGCCACCTCTGTACCCTCACCTGTGGCTCTCTCTCCTTTCGAATCACTGTGTCCTCGCTCCTCAGCGTGTGTTCCACTTCTCCACCAGTCTTTCCCAGTTCTCTAGCCAGGGCAGTCTTCCCTCTCCAAGCTATGACCCCATCTGCTTCTTTCAGTTGATGGCCAAGCTCCATCCTCCCACAATTTCAAATACATCCTGACTCTGTGCACGTCTGTGTGTCTCCACCAGCTCAGGCTCATGGCCTTACACCTGCAATAGTCTCTCATTACTCTGCTTCCAATCATGTTCCACTCTGACCACTTTCCCATAATGCCTCTAGACAAAGTCTAAACTTACCAGGTTCTACCTGATTAGCCCTGCCTTCAATCCAGACTACCTCTCCTGACCCTGAACTCTGGCCATCGGGAACTGAATCTAAGTTTCACAAAGTCACTGTGCTCTCTCAATCTAGATTTTTCCATAGCTGTCCTCTCTGGCACCTTCCTCCGTGTCCTTTGTCTGCCTATCTTCCACTTACCTTTCAAATCTCAGCTTAGATCTTATTTCTTCCCAGAAATCTTTTCTGGGGTAGTCGATTGGTGACCACAATTATGTGATTGTTTTTAAACTGGCAAATAAAAACTGTGTTTATTTATAGTATGTATGTAAAGCAATATTTTGAAATATGTATGCACTATGACATGGCCAAATTGAGCTAATTAACATGTATTTCTACACATACTCTTTTTTGTGTGTGTAGTGAGGACATTTAAATTTTCAAGAGCACAATACATTATTAACCTTAGTCACCATGCTGTATAATAGACATCTTGAATCACTTGCTCCTCATAAGTAAAATTTGGCATCCGTTGATGCCAATACTGACCTCATCTGTTCAGTACTGGGACTGGAACCCAGGGCTCGCACATGCTAAGCAGGTAATCTACTTCTAAGCCACATCCCCAGCACGCCATAGGATCTTTGTAAACAGTAACTGGCTGGTCGACTCAGGTCTGGCAAGGCTTAGGGCTCTAAGACTCTATGGGAACTGGATCTCAGCTCCATTTCCTATGACTCTTCCTTGAGTTCAACAATCTGCAGCCTCAGTAACCATAATCAGTTGGATAATGGAATGTGGCTTAGGTCCTCTTAACAGCATTTGTTGAGTGCTTACTATAATCTAGATATCTTGTGAAGCCCTGAGGGATATGACATTAAGCAAAACAGAAACAGCCTCTGTTCAAAATCTTTTATTTCCTCAGGAGAAGACCACAGTTAAACAAATGGAAAAAATAATCCACACTGTCTTAAATCAAAGATATGTCACAGAGAATAACAAAAGAGCAGGGCGAGGGAATGGGGAGTGTGGAGGAAGGGGTGCCATTTGTTCACAGTTTAAGGACTCTGTGACAATGTAGTATTTGAGTGGTGACCAAAAGAAAGTGAGGGAATGGACTCTGATGTCTGGGAAAGAATGTTGCAAGAAGAGGGGACAGCTAGTGCAAAGATCCTGTTTAGGAACAAGGGGGCCAGTGTGGCTGGAGCTGGAGAGGAGACCCAGGAGAGTGGTGGGAGATGAAGTCAGGCAGCTGGGAGAGGTCATGGGGCAAGGCTCATGGAGACCTTTGTAAGCACTCTGCTTTCACTGAGTGAGATGGTGAGACTTCCGGAGGACCTTATGGAAAGGACTGGGATGAGATGGAACTCAACCATTCAAAAGATCAGTCTGGCTGCTTGGTGGAGACTGACTGTAGGGGAAGGGCAGAGCAGGGGGAACAGCCAGCAGGCTACTCAGTGGTCCATGCAGAGATTACATGGCTGCGTACCCTAATTCATGAACTCAAGTACTTGGAAGAATGAACAAATCATTCTTCTTTTACCGTCCACCAAAGTTGTTTTCAGCGTGTTAATACAGAGGTAATATTTGTGTGAATAGTAAATTTCTTTGTTGTTGGTATTTTAGTTTTTGCCTTCTAATAGTTTTTCAAATAAAACTGCTTGATCAATGATGAAAAACATATCAGTGTTCATCAAACACACTCAAAATGCTATCTCATGTGTGTGTATGTGCGTGTGTTATATGTGGAGGACATTGGGTGTCCTGCTCTCTCACTCTCTGCCTTGTTTGCTCAAAGCAGGATCTTTCACTGAATCTGGAGCTAGGATGGGGGCTAAGAAGCCATCTTCCTGTCTCTGTCTCCACACCCACCCTCCACTCCCATCCCTACTGTCCCCCAGTACTGGGGTTATGGGCTGTGCCCAGCTACATCGGGTTTATTATGAGTGCTGAGTATTTGGAACTCAGGTTCTCGAGCTTAGGCAGCAAGCACTCTTACTGAACTATTTCCCTAGCCCCTTAAGATGCTGTCTTTAAAATGTAGAAGAGGGTTTACACATTTTTAAAAATGTGCTAAACTGGAAAGTTGAAAAAGATATTTTGCTCTTTCTTCCACTTGAGTATCAGATTTCTTCATCTGTGGAAAGGATGCTCAGTTTATCTCCTGGACTTGAACTTAGCTGAGCAAAGGACAGAGCAGGGCAGGATGGCAGAGAAGATGCCTGGGTTTGTCTCCTGTGGCTTCATCAGCCAGAAGTAGGAGAGTATGAGAGATGGGTCACAGCTGCAAGCTTCCACAGGCCCAAGATTGGAGGGGAGCAGAGGAGTGACCAGCTACCAGGTGGAGGCTGGGGCAAGAGGTTCGTATCCCCTAATGCTGCTCTCTGCATGCCTATGGCCTTTCCCCCTAGCACCGACCTCTGCCAGCTCATTCTGTTCCCACAGACTCTGCCCTCCAAGCTTCCTTCCTTTTCTGGGTTTTCTGAGGACTCTCATTCAGTCTGATTGTCAAGCTTACTGTAACATATAAGTAATGCAATTGTGTGGTTAAAAAATATTTGGTTCTGGTTGTGAAAATTTTGCCTAAAATTATTGAGTAGCTCAAGCCTCACCTCCTCAAACTGGAAAACAGAAAGGCAGTTTCAGATAAGTAAGTAAGGGAGGACGTTTGTTCAGAGTTGGGTGTGGGGGATGGGAGGAGGCAGGCTGTGCTCACATCCTTGCCCCAATTGAGGTCAAGACTTTTCCCACTCTGAGCAAAGAAAGCTGTTGCAGATGTCATCTCCTCCCGGCAGCCGCAACAAAATCCTGTGGGAAGGGGGTTTGGCTTTTTCTTTCTTCTCTCTCTCTCTCTCTCTCTCTCTCTCTCTCTCTCTCTCTCTCTCTCTCTCTCTCTCTCTCTCTCTCTCCATTATTCTAC
>NW_008346683.1:5026404-5028398 GCF_000622305.1 Nannospalax galili
CTCTCTCCCCCTCTCCCCCTCTCTCTCTCTCTCTCTAAGTGTTTCTTATGGGGCTGCAAATTACAAATGACTCTCCTCCCCTTTCACCAAATAATCAACTGGTCCCCGAATCTGAAAGCTCAGCACTATTTCGTTGGGAGTCTCAAAAAATGCAGGGTTGGTTCAGTCCGGTGAAGGCTGCTCAGCTTTTAATTTCTAGAGCAAGACTCAGCAAACAGTAAAACACTTTTGTGGAGCTGTGAAAGTTGAGCGGCTGCAAATTACAAATGACTCTCCTCCCCTTTCACCAAATAATCAACTGGTCCCCGAATCTGAAAGCTCAGCACTATTTCGTTGGGAGTCTCAAAAAATGCAGGGTTGGTTCAGTCCGGTGAAGGCTGCTCAGCTTTTAATTTCTAGAGCAAGACTCAGCAAACAGTAAAACACTTTTGTGGAGCTGTGAAAGTTGAGCTTCGCTGTTTGATAAATGAGCGGACGGGCAGGCAGCCCCTCTTTCTTTTTTTGTGTGGATTCAATGAAGCCTGAAGAACACCGCACGCTGTTCTAGTTACTGATCTAACATTCCGCAACATCCCAGCCTTCCAAATTCCCCTTAATTACTCGGGAATCCCACCCTTCTCTCTTTCAAGCCAGGGCAGACAGAGCTGGGGGCTTGGGAGACTGGAGGGGGCGGGTGGGAAGCGGGGAGGCTCAGGGAAAAAAACGCTCTCTCGAACTGCTGGAATGTCTTTAGGTGGTAGTGAGTGGCTCATGTACACACTCCAGCCTAGAGAGACCCAGCGTGCAGGATAGCCTTGAATAATTTTGTGGATGCAGTTTTTAAAGAAATGACAGGCCCACATAACCCTACTGTAAGGTGAAGAAAGGGAAGGCTAAAGAGAGGGACCAACACCTGTGAGCATCACCCGGCACCATACACTAACTTGAGGTGTGTAATTCTTGCTATTAAATTTTATCCTAAAACACCGGAGGACAGGGTGGTGATGCTCATTTTAAGCTGAGACCTGGGATCTAGGGCTAGCAAAGGCTCCTTGGATTCACAGGTTCTGACCTTGGAAGAAGCATGACTCTGATCCCACTGGCCTTCCCTGGCTTTCACTTTGACTGACACACTCAGGAGCCAGTAAGGTGTCCAGCGACCTTGCCTGAACTCTTGAGCTATGCTGTATTGTGCAGTGACACCCCCAGAGCCACTCAGTCCTGGGGCTCTACACACAGGCTTTGCTTCTCGGGCTCATCTTTTGGTCTTCATCGCCTTGGCCTCCAAACTTAGTTAGCAGGCTTCTGCTTGTTCCCACAAATTCGATCCACCCTCAGTAGGCTTGCCACCAACAAGAAGTTACTTAAAAGAAATTCCAGGGTGACAGAATGAGTAGGAATCTTCCCCCACGTGGGAGGAGACAGGCTCTTGTGTAAGTGAGGAATCAAGTGTGTTAAAAAGAGCTCTGAAGAGAGAACGCTGGATCCTAGTTCAGAGGTCATTTGGGAAAAGAAAGGCTTGTCAAACAGCAAGAAATGAGAAATTTAATCCCACAATAAGCTCCTATTTTATAACCATGCGTTATAGAAAATTTGTGGCTCTTTACTGAAAATACACTTCAGAATTTTTTTTTAACAAGAGAAAGCAGTGATTCAGGAAAGAAATTGATTAAAGAGGTCTGATTCTCACATATTTAAGTTGGAAAATGAAGCAGGGTATTTGCTTTCTTTTTTGACACTAAGTCTGGCCCCCTTTTTAGAAGAGGAAAATAATGAAGCCTGGTGGTATGAAGGAAGACTTAGAAATGACCAGCTACAGTGCCACCTTCTCAAAGTGTTTCCTAGAGCAATTCTGCCATTGGGACCTAACAATCCAGTTTTTATATGAACATGTGTATACCTGCATATATGGATTAGACCTGTCCTACTTCCATGTTTACAGCCAAGTGCAACTGAGGAATTTGAGTCATTATCTATCTATCTATCTATCTATCTATCTATCTATCTATCTATCT